>NW_027499764.1:0-41490 GCF_021521415.1 Bidens hawaiensis | reverse complement strand
ACCAAACCAAAAACGACTCAAAGACGACCAAACTAAAAACCAACACAAAACAAACCAAAAACCAAAACTTTGGTTTCGGTCTTTTCGGTTTTTGCGATTTGAGCTTGAAAATTTTAGGCCGAAAAATAAAAGTTAGAACTAAAATAATGAATTTAGGTATAAATAATATTGTTGATTATTAACTACTAAGTGACTATTATACATTTGGCCAAAAAGATTTTAGTTACATATTTATTAAATTCATGAAAATTACTCGATATAAAAAATAAAAATCTAGAATTTCCGCTCGGTTCGGGTTTTTTGGTTTTTATTACATGTAAAACCAAAACGAACCATAAGTTCAGTTTTTATAAAAACATAAAACCAAACATTGGTTATTTTTTCCGATCGGTTTTTTCGGTTTGGATTTTACGGCCTTTTCGGTTCCGGATCGGTTTTTCTGGTTTGTTGCACACCCCTACATAAACTCCAGTTTTCCATATAATCAAAGGCATGACCTAATTCAAACTCATAAAATTTCAAGAAAATAGATTAACAATCATATAAGCAAAACCAAATGGCAAAACCATCCAATTATTTAAATGACAAAATCTTCAAATTCTGTGAATTAAAGTCAAAAGCAAACCAAAAATGTAACCCATATCACAGACTGCAATTTTTTTAGTGATATTATTAAATCAATGGCAGAAGCTAATTTCAAAATTAGATAATAATATTTTACAAACAGATACCCAAGAAATTTTGAACTCTTCATCTTCACTTAACACACCAAAAGCTAAGTTTTACACAGATTCAAGATACCAAAAGCAATAAGATTTTGCAACCCCGATGCTGCTACGTTTTTTAAAAAGAGTTCTTGTGCACAGTAACTCAACGACGCCAAAGAACGATAACTTTGTTTTCAGTAGGATCGGTTTGCCATTCAAAAGGCAGTGGCGGCGCAGCTTGTTGCCCGCTTACCTGCCTATATATTGTAATTGGATCCTTTTTTTAGTTAAATGTTTTTACCTTAAAAAAATATATAATTATTGGGCTAAAAAAAAATCTTCACTTAACAAACCAAAGCAACTAGCTTTAAGCATATTCAAGATACATGCTTATCAGGGATGAAATTCAAGAAAAACATATTCAACTAAAAAAATTCAATCTTGGGATAAAAACAAGCTCAAAAGAAGTGCAAAATCAGCATACCAGTAGCATAATCAAAACCACTAATGCAACCCATATCACAAAAACTATTTTTTATTAGTCAAACTCAGATAATAAGATTTTACAATTTACACAAGAAATCATGAATGTTTCACATAACAAAAAAAAAAGCAATAAGCTTTACACCAATTCAAGATACATGCTAATCAGGGTTTAAATTCAAGAAAACATATCCAACTAAAACAATCAATCTTTAAAATAAAAAACTCCAAAAGGCAAAATCAGCATACCTCAAAGGCCAATACTTCCAGTTGCAATCTGTGAAATCTTCTTGAAATGTGTGTGCTTTAAGAAGGGAAAAAATAGGCTATCAAAATATTCAAGAAACACATTAAATGAAGGGGACCATAGTTATGGATTCTATTGATGAACAACAACATACCATGGATGATGATTGCATCATATAGTAATAATAATATGAGCAGAAGAAATAAAGAAAGTAAAAAAAAATTAAACTTTTGTCTCTTAAAAACCAGCTTCCACTTTTCTCATTGTTTCATTTGTCTGTTTCCCACTCTTTTGGACTTTTAGGTTATGAAATAATATTATATGGGCGTGGACATTTTATTTATTTATTTATTTATTGAATATTATAGTCGGTCACGTAACTTGTTTAATGTGGGGTTCTAGATCTTCAGTAAAAAAAGCCCGGTAAACCGGTTCCTGAACCGGACCGATACCACTCCTAAACTGATTTGACCCAACCCGGTTTCCAACCCGACCGTGCATGGCGGTTCGTGTACCAGTTTGTACCTCAATGATGCAGACTAGTGGTGAATAAATTAGTTACCCGGCTATTAACTGAACCGGTTTTTGGTTAACATGGTCAAAACCAGTCTGACCAGTAATCGATTCGGTTAGTAACCATTTTCTAAAAAACTCGTAACATGTGAAATTGGTTTCAGAGGTTTAAAAAACATAGATGAGTTTGAACATTATTCTTTTTAGTGTTTTTAAGAAATTTTTGAGCGGGTGAGAAGTGGTGTAATTAACTCAATACCTATTTATACTGGTAGGGAAGGGGGTAAAATGGTTAATAAAAACATTTTGAACGGTCAAAAACGGTTATAATGCCATTACAAACAGCTATAATCCTCTCTTATTAATATAATAGTCAATGGCGAAGCTTGGACAAGTTCGTCGGGGAGGGGGGGACTCAAAATGTATTTTTTAAAAATCATAAACAAGGGGGGCTGGGCTCAAATTTTAGCAAAAAAGGGTAAATTTAAACTACGTATTCATATTTTCGGACGTAAAATGGTCAATTTCCACTACTGTGCAAAAAAACAAGGGGGCGGGGCCAACCCGGGTCCTAAAGAAGGTAACAACCGGTTAACCAATTTTTACCCCCTCTCAAATGTAAAGCCCCGCTACCGGTGCCTCACATTGGATGTTGGATTTACTCATAAACGCAGTTCTAAATATCATAGTTAATTAAAACATTCGCGGAATATAAAAACTTCCATAAAACATTTCATAATCAAATCATAACTTGTCTTAAAACAACATCTTGTCTTTCAGAATAAACAAAACATAAAACTTAAGCGTCTTGAGTCTCCGATGCCAGCCTCTTATTCAATGTCATGTGTCCTCCCAAGCGAGCTGCCTCAATCTACTCACCTGCGTGCATACTAAAAGTCAGCTACGCTGAGTGAGTTCTAGTTAATCAGGTAACGTACATTACATACACATATCATCCATACGTACATATTCGAATATACATATCCATACTTAACCAGTTACCTTTCTATCATACATACATACATACTACCACTTACCTCAGTACACCGAGAGTATGTTCATAGTCCACCGTCTATACCTATACTTAAGGTCGTGAATACGTAAAAGTCCGCAGTCCTTACCTATGCTCACCATTTATGGTACGTGCAAGGTCCGCAGTCCTTCCCTATACCATCCTACATTAACAACACGTACAAGGTCCACAGTCCCTCCCTATGTTGTAACTTAATTCATAGCACGTACGAGGTCCACAGTCCTCCCCTATGCTACCACAATACAGTTACAGCACGTGTAAGGTCCACAGTCCTTTCCCATGCTGACTCCTATCTGAAGTACGTATAAGGTCCACAGTCCTTAACTACGTTCTCATCTATCATCTATAACACGTATAAGGCCCACAGCCCTTAACTACGCCATCACATGCCAAGTCTAAGCCCAACGGAAGTTAGAGGGATTTGCCATCCTAACTTACTGCGTCAGACGTAGAACTCACATACCATTCTGTAGGTTCCCTGGACGGATCACACGAGATATCCCGATATACACAGGTGCGGAATCCCTGTGTAGATCGTTACGGACGTAGAACACAAACACACGAACACACGAATACGATACGAACAAACACACGTTATATTAATAACTCAACACGTGATATAATCACAGTTACAGACTCTCGACCTCACGTCACTTGACTCACTGATTTACACTTACTCAAACTCCTAAGCCGTAACCTATATAAATACACGACAACTTCGCCTCAGGCGAAGTTGTCCATAACTTCGCTTGGTTAACAAGTTCGCCTAAGCGAACTTGTCAACAACTTCGCTTGGTTAACAAGTTCGCCTAGGCGAACTTGTCAACAACTTCGCTTTAAACAAACAAATACATAAACAATATTACAGACTCGATTACAGACACTAGACATATGAACTACTGACATTTATGCACCAACAGACTCCCCCATGGCAGTAGCTTCATATCTTGATCTTTCAGCTCTTGTCTCGTAATCCTGTAACTTCAAGCGTGCACTCCTTCTCTAACACACACCGACACAACCCTTTGATATTTCCATGCTTCATCCTTCCAATCAGGAATATAAAAGATCTTTTTCTTGTTAAGCATCTTCAGATCAGCTTGCGATAAGTTAACAAGATGCATCGGATCGTAAACTCTAAGGATCTCTTGTTCATCCTCATCTTCCATCACTGCCTCCGCTGTCTCACAATCAACGAACCACCACTTTAGGTCTTTGAGCACATCCTTGGGCATAAGCTTCATCGGTACTTCTTTAAGGCACCGGATTGGTTTATACTTCATAACCATCCAAGGCTTTCCATCAGCTCTCAAACCTCTATCCTTTATGCTCTCTTTCCATACGATTTTCCCTATGACTCTAGCCATATTATCATCACTTAGATTGATCAACCCCAATCTGGCTAAGTCTTTAACCTCACACTCAGGCAGTGTGTTTAACGATCTCAGCATTCTTCTAAGGTACTGAACTCCATCATATCGTTTAATCACGAAGAGCCGCAACTGCTCATCATAAATCCAGCATATAATCCCTTTCTTTGCTTCAGCATAGCCCTTAATATTGTAACTCTTTTTGAACATTGTAGGGACTGCCGGTTTCTTCGTTTTGACGAACCAATGAGCGTATCCTTCCTTCCACCTCGGCTGCTCTTCCCATTCAGTATCTTCAACTGCCGTCTGATCACCCATATCGGCCTTCTCAACCTCTGGAATGTCATGTTCGACATTTTCCTCTACTATCTCTCCTTCCTCAATCTCATTCTCAATCTCAATCTGCTCACCGATCTTCTCAATCACATCACTCGGCAGCACATCTTCATCAAACAATATATCATCGCTGAACATATCATCGTCAAGTTCCCTCAACACATCAATCACGTCATCATCACCACCAGCCGCGTCGGCAGACTCCCCCTCAGCTGTGGAAGTACCAAGAGCTTGAGAAGTTCTTGGCAGCTCACCACCTGCATCTTTCGATGCATTGGGATCATCATCTCTGTCTTTTTCTCTTCTTCGTCCTGAGCTCGTCGCCTTTACAGCTCATCTCCCCCTGAGATGCCAAGAACTCCTTCAAGGCATCTATAATTTTCCCATGCTCAACCAGGAGGGATGACTGTAGTTGATTTGCTTCTACTAGGCGTTGAATAGTCTTCGATTGCTCTGCCACGATCCGCTCTAGTGAAGCTATTCTCTTTGAGTCTGACATAGGCGTAGGCGAGACATCAGAAGCAGGCGTAACCGCAGGTGGTACCATACCTGATAACCCTGCAGTAGTGACGACCGTTGACTCTACAAATCGTGCAGCAACCACCGACTGAGTAAGCGTTGGAGGTGGTAGAGACACAATCTCCGGAGTCGACATCTGGATAGTAGTGGTAGATGGAATGCCAGCAGATGACGTAGCCACCACGGGAACATTCGCAGCGCTTGTACTTGTAACCTGTACAGAAGTAGGAACGATAGACATACCAGACAGTGCAGTCGGAGCGAAACGTACCATCCTTGAAGTCTCTCCAGCTCCCATACCTGCACCTGTCCTTTCCCGTCTTGAACGTCGTATCAGCTTATGTATATCTTCTTCCTCTTCTGACTCATCATCATCCTCCGTTCTCTTTCTTTTCCCAAAAGTTCTCTCTCGAGACACCATCAACCGTCTCCCCTCATCCATGATCTCATCCAAATCTGAGTCAGCCATCGACGTAGCTGCTCTAGTAACACTCACACCCGAACCCTGTGCAGCAGAGACCTGCACCTCTTCCAGCGGATCAACTCGGTCCATATCAAAGTAATCTTGACCACCAAATACTTCATCAAGATCAATATTCTCCTCAGCCGTCACAACAGGCACAGCAGATGCAGCTTGAGTTGCTCTTGCCTGTCGTGGTTGAGGATCTCTGAACTCGTCCCCACCAGCAGGAACATACTCTGGGATGATTAAAAACCCAAACAGCGGAGTATGCCTTGGACGCCGCTCAGGCTTGCTCCTCGCACTCGAAGTGCGGCATTGAGCGAAGATACGCTTGCTCACAGATTCCACGTATCTTATTGGTCGTCGCTGAGGTAGATTCGGAGCCACATGGTTCAATATCATCTGGATGAAACGTGGATACATAATGAACCGCTCACGAGCCATCGCCCTTCTCTGTCAATCGATCTCGTAAAAGACCATCTGACTAAAACTATAGCGTTTATTGTAAGTCAGTGCAGTCATTGCGGACTGCATGGTCGCACCCATACCGTCAGTGCCCGCCTTCCTTCCTGACATGCAAACTATCATGACGTGCATAAGGAAGCGCCACTGATCAAGTAGAAAACCCTTCCGTCTCTGTGTATCGCCTAATGGACCAGAATAGCCCATTCGGAGAAACGCTCCATCACGAAACGGAGCCACAAACTCAGTTGGGTCGTCCCTCGTCTCTTCTCCAAACCCTAACGCCACCCGAATCTGTTCAGAATTGAACTGAACCTGTTGATTGTTCACAGTCGCTCGCATGACCGGGGGCTCAACACGACAATCGTATTCTACCGTCTGCCAAAAGTCTTCGATATTTGGTAAGGATATTGGCAGAGTCGTCGTGATAGCATGAAAAATCCTCGAGCGTATGAGGAAAGTAATAATGTCGCGGTAATCCTCAACGCCGCTCGCTTCCGGGTCAAGGGTGATGTACATATTGTGACCCGGGAAAAATTGCCGTTGGTTATCACCATCGTCTCCTCCTGCACCTCCATCACCACCTACTGCAGCCATATCTGCAACAAACGAACCAAGTTAGATAAACGTTAATGAATAACACAAGTTCGCTAGTTACCATGAGCGAAGTTGTGATAAACTCTGTATAGGCGAAGTTAAAGATGAGGCGAAGTTGGGAACAACTTCGCTTCAGCTTTAAGTTCGTCTAATTAATATTAAGTAAAAATGATCCAGGCGAAGTTAATGGTAACTTCGCCTCATCACAACATCGCCTCAGGCGAAGTTGAGCCTCAGGCGAAGTTACGGATAACTTCGCCGAAACCCTAAGTTCGCCTGAACTGAAACGGCGACAGTGAGGTTTGAATCAAACATCGGAAAATCTGGGATTTTGGTTAAGTTTGAAGATCAAGGACCCCGAAAAACATGGTTTTAAGGTTTTCTAGACGATTAAAATGGTTCTTAACGCGTAAACACAAGATTTGAAAATCGGTTTTTAAATTCCGATGGTCCGAGGTTTCGAAATCGGTCCAAACGACCCCTGATTAGCATGAATGAACATGGAATATATGATAAATCGACATCTCGAACCTTGAATCTTAATGAAATCTGGGAAAAATAACTCGGAATCGAAATAAACTATAAGTTCGCCGGAAAATCAGTAAGTTCGCCGGAGAATACGGATAAGTTCGCTGTTTTTGAAAAGTGATGAACAGTTTGACTCTTGAACATCCTTATATAGGGTCTGGGTTATACAGGCGAAGTTACGGATAACTTCGCCTAGGCGAAGTTATTCACAACTTCGCCTGTTTAACAACATCGCCTATATTTACAAAATCAAACCTTATAATTTGAACATTTTTCAATTAACTCTTTAAAACTTCCCTTTAAGAAATAAATGACATGATCAATTCTAATTAACCAGTTAAAAAATCATAAAACTATCTAAGTACAAAAACTTAAAAAATTTAAAGTATAAGGGATCAAATTTCAGTCTAGTTAGGGACTACCACGTTTTTAGAAAAGATCCGAACAGGAATCATACTAATTACGTGACTGTCACATAGATCCGTGTTTAGCTGTATTATGACATATAGAGACAGGTTGTAAGCAGGTATATCTTAAAGTGGTTTTCATCGTTTCTGTGATACGAGTTAGGTTCGATTAAGCCTCAAAATTTAAGTGGGCAACAACTCAGAGATTTTGATGCCTCCTATCTATTCTCAAAGCGTATTTGGCTTTCCCCAAGTCACCCCGAATTGACTTCGACCCATAGTGTCAGATTAAACTTGTAAGTATTCTTGATCTGCTTCCCGTTCTTCTCTCTTACTCAATGATTGTGAAGTCTTGATTTTGTTATCTCTAATATGTTTCAATAACTCCAAATATTTTATTTTTTTTCGAATAAACATAGACTTCAAAGTAGAAATTAACTGCAAGTCCCGAATCTGGATCACTGCAGTATCTTGAGACGCTATCTTCACGGGAATCAGAACACTTACGGGCTCGTGTATGACTGGGTAATCACTTTTCTGCCTATCATTCGGAAAGATATATATGAAGACATGCAAAACTCTTAAGGAGTTTCCACGTAAAATCAAGTAAATTTAGTTTGTATCACATCTACTTTTACGCACCATTAAAAAGTTACCATGACATACAATGACTGTTCTAAAGCCTTTTAAGCCTAATAACTTCACTAGTTAAGCACACAGAATTAGTATATCTATCATTTTCCAAGGTTGGATCAATTTTCTGTTAAACATAGCAAATGAACTTCTTACGAAGTAGTAGACTTGAAAAGTAATTTCATTTCCCAGAAAAAATTTGAATTCTATCGCCCCGATCGATTCAAAGTCTTCAGGTAAACGGCTATCCCGAAGATCCAATGGATCAGCTGGACCGACCACATACTAGTATGTGTCCTTCTAACTAATTATGATCGACTAATTTTCAGCGAAAGAATAAAAACTCATCGTAACCGCCCCGGTCACTTTCAGTCATCTGGTTAATGGCTATCCTCATATTCTATAAGGACCAAACATATCCTAAGACATGTCCTTCAAACTGAGGTAACCGACATAATTTTAAGCGATTAGTGACGTTTTTTTTTTTTTTTTTTTTTTTAAATACAAGAAAAGCATGGTTACTCGGGATTGATCATCCCATTCAGTTCAATAAGGTTTTGAAATCTGGATTTGTCAAACGCTTTAGTATATAAATCAGCGAAATTATCAAGCGTATCCACCTTTACAAGCACAATCAATTTCTTCTCAGCACAATCCCGTATAAAATGATGACGTATGTCAATATGTTTAGTTTTACTATATTTCACGGGATTGTTAGTTACTGAGATAGCAGCTGTGTTATCAATGCAAATAGGAGTAAGTAAGAAATTCAGACCATAGTCGCGCAACTGTTGTTGAATCCAAAGAACCTGAGAGCAGCAGTTGGATGCTGCCATGTATTCTGCCTCACAGGTTGAAATTGCGACTGAAGTCTGCTTCTTGCATTGCCACGACACCAATCTGCCACCAAGAAACTGACATCCTCCAGTTGTTGACTTCCGACTCTGATTGCACCCTCCATAATCAGAATCTGTGTAAGCGACTAGCTCCAAGTCTCCTCCTCTCGGGTACCACAACCCCAGCTTCGGCTTGCCCTTGAGATACCGCAGTATCCTCTTTGCACCTTTCAAATGAGATTCTTTTGGATTTGCCTGAAAACGTGCACAAAGACAAACAGCAAACATTATATCAGGCCTAGATGCAGTTAAGTACATTAAAGAACCTATTATTGCCCGATATTGAGTTGGGTCCACATCTGCATCACCGTCTAATTCAGCACCCAATTTGTGATTGACGCAGATTGGAGTATCATATGGAGAACTGTCCTCCATCTTGAAGCGCTTGAGCACATCATGAACATACTTCGTTTGATGAATGAACATCCCGTCCTTCTTCTGATCAACCTGCAATCCTAGAAAGAAAGTTAGTTCACCCATAGCACTCATTTCAAACCTTTTCTTCATGACGGCTTCAAACTCCTGACACATGGAGACTTTTGACGCAGCAAATATAATGTCATCCACGTAGACTTGTACCAGCAGGAAGTCGCTTCCATCTCTTTTGAAGAACAACGTGCTATCAATTTTCCCTCTTTCAAAACCATTCTCGAGCAAGTAATCCGATAAAGTTGAATACCAGGCACGAGGTGCCTGATGTAATCCATACAACGCCTTGCTCAACCTGTACACGTGATCTGGAAAGTCTGGGTCAGGAAAACCCGGAGGTTGCTCAACATACACAACCTCATCAACTTTCCCATTCAAAAATGCACTTTTCACATCTAGCTGAAACACCTTCATCTTTTCATAAGCAGCAAACGCCAAAAACAATCTTATGGCTTCCAACCTGGCGACAGGAGCGAACACTTCGTTATAATCAATCCCCTCTTGTTGATTAAAACCTTTAACGACTTGCCTCGCCTTGTTTCTTATAATAATCCCCTTATCATCTCTCTTGCACTTAAACACCCATTTTGTGCCTATCGCATGCACATTCTTTGGTTTTTCAACCAAAGTCCAAACTTCCATCTTCTCGAATTGAGCCAACTCTTCTTGCATGGCTTCGACCCACGAGCTGTCCTTTAAAGCCATTTGATAATTCTTCGGTTCAATCTGGCTTATAAAGCAGGTGTACAGGCATTCATTGATTATTCCTGTCTCCTTAATGCTTGTATAAACACAGGTGTGCTCATTCAAGCTACTTCTAGTTTGTACACAGGAGGACACATCACCAATCACATTCTCCAAAGGGTGATCTTTATGAATTCTCGTGGTTGGTACAGAACCGACATGCAAATTGTCTTCCAAGTTAGAAGAGAGCTCGTCAATGGTTGTTTCATGCTGAGAGTGAAATGGATTGAAAAATTCTTCTTCAGTCGAGGCAGCAGGGGTACCGATAGAGTTTGATGAGGAATGTTAACATTTATCAATCAGCTGTCTTTGCAATAGATTTTCTTCCTCATCAAGTATCATCTTCGTCGCAACTCTCTCTTCCTCTTCAGAAATTTCCAAATCCGGTATGTTAAAAGACTTAAAAAGCTTAACATAGTCGAAAAGCTCAGCAGGTCCATTGCTTGGTTTTGGCGGTTGGTAACTTGTGATGTCGGTGTTACACACCACCTCCACCTTGCAGGTCGAAGTATTGAAGACACGTCTGTTGGGAGTACCAACAACACAACCGACTAAGATTCCTTCATCGGCTACTTCGCCAAATTTAGAATTTGTCTTCAAGATCGAACAAGGGGACCCGAATGGTTCAAGACCACTCAAGTTGGGCTTCCTTCCATGCATAAGCTCGTAACACGTTTTACCAAGTCTCTTAACAGTTAACACTCTATTCAGAACATAGCAGGCTGTAGCAACTGCTTCAGCCCAGAACATCACAGGAAGCTTCGAATCTGCCAGCATAGTTCTGGCTTCTTCAATTAAAGTTCGGTTCTTCCTTTCAACCACTCCATTCTGTTGCGGAGTATACGGAGCGCTGTATTGGTGTTCAATTCCTTTCTGAAGACAGAAGATCTCCATCTCAAAATTCTTGAACTCCGTTCCATTGTCACTCCTGATGAACTTAACTGTTTTACCCATGACGTTCTCAACTTTGGTAATCAAATTCTTCACCATTTGAGCCGTCTCATCTTTCGATTTCAGAAAATATACCCACGAATATCGCGAGTAGTCATCAGTGATCACCAAGCAGTAAGAAGTACCTCCTAGACTTTTTGCATACACGGGACCGAAGAGATCCATGTGAAGCAGTTCTAGAGTACTGGCAATAGAGTTGACCTTCTTGGTGAGATGGGATTTCTTGTGTTGCTTTCCCTTCTTGCATGCTATACATTTGTCTTCAAAGTTAAAACTTTTCAAGGGAACGCCCTTCACAAGTCCATTCCTAACAATGTGGTTCATCTTCCGAAGATGAATGTGCCCCATCCTCCTGTGCCACAGTTCGGATTCCGATTCGCTTGCTTTTCTCATTAAACATGATTCTTCCGTGGCCATTTCAGTAGACCTCATATCCATTACATAAGTATTTGTATCACGTGGAGCTTTCATCACTATCCACTCGTCTGGTATCTGAAAACCAGGCTTCAACACGATCTCCTCATTCTTCGTGAAATGAACAGTGTACTCCTTATCACAAATCTGCGACACACTCAGCAGATTGTGCTTCAACTCTTCTACAAAGTTCACATTCTCAAGAGTCATTTTTCCATTGGACACCGTTCCTTTTCCAGTAATTCTGCCTCCACTTTCACCGGCAAAGCTAACTCTCGCTCCTTGAACAGGTTTTAAGTCGTGCAACAAGTATCTGTTACCCGTCATGTGCCGGGAACAGCCGCTATCTACAATCCAAAGACTGTGGGCAGCCCTGTTCAACTGTTCCTGCACAATAAAGCAAAGGATTAGAATCTAGGGACCCAAGACCAATTGGTCTTGGATCTATACATCCCGTACTTCTGCTTTCCAAAGTTAGCATCTGGATAATTCCTGTCAGTCCTATTAGTAAATCTCCTTGGAAATTGAGTGTGAGGCCTTCCAAACCTATGTGTATTGGAAGTATTATATCTTGCGGTTTGGTTATTAGCATTGTTAAACTGAGGTTTGTTTCTGTGAAAACCTGAATTAGTTACATTTCGGAACTTTGAAGGGTTTTCATTTTTAGCAGTATTAAAATTACCATTAGGCTTATGCTCAGTTTTAATAGGCCTCACACCTCTGAATTTCGGCGTCAGAGGGCAATCTGCAACAAGATGTCCTGACTTATTACACCTAAAACAACACCTATGCTCCATTTTCTTTTCAAAGGTTGTTTT
Organism: Bidens hawaiensis; assembly: GCF_021521415.1. NCBI lineage: Eukaryota > Viridiplantae > Streptophyta > Magnoliopsida > Asterales > Asteraceae > Bidens > Bidens hawaiensis. The sequence goes on along the minus strand of NW_027499764.1, from coordinate 28,940 downwards.
GGATGTCGAGGCTGTGTTACCGGCCGTTCGTCTCACATAAGGTGGGACGTAAGGGTTGAGTGGAGTACTCTTTTTATAAGTTTTATCTTTTTCTCCACCAGTGGGTAACACTACCTTCTCTTTTGTCTTACCCGATTCGGACAACTTATCCGAATCTGATGAGACTGGACTCGTAACAGAAATTTTCACACTTGAAACAGGCGAACTCGTTTCGCCACTACTAACACTTGGTTCTTTACTCGTAACCTTGATTGGAACTGTCTGAGGAACTTCAAAATCAACAGATTTCTGAACACTAGGGTTAAAAGTGTAATTGTGGTTATAAGGTGGTGGAACCTCGTGATAACCAATTCCTCCCCTCTTCGCAGAGGAATCTTGACCACTAACAAGGTGATCAAGAATAGCTGAGGAATTTCTGAACTGCTCAAGTTTTCGGTTCAGTTCCACCACTTTCACCTGGTGGTCAGCAATCTGCTTTTCTCGTTCAGCAATCAGTTTAGTCTTTTCTTCTAAAACCTCATAACTTAGATCAATTACTTCAATTTTTTCAGCAAGTTTTGTTTTTAAGCTTTTAACATCTTTTTCACACGCTTTTATTTTAACTTTGTAACTGTTTTCTCTTGCTTTCATAAAGTGATTATCTTCTTTAAGAGTTTTAAATTCAGCATCTAAACGAACATACTGATCAGTTATGGTAGCAAGTTGCTCAGACAAATTCTCACATTTAGTACAAATAGGTTTAGAACTTACCTCGGAGAGTTGATCCTTGTTATCTGCCATGAAAGCTTTTTCCTTACCAGTAGCTTTCTCTTCTCCGGTAATCTTCTCACATTCTTCATTCTCAACCTTAGCCATATTTGCCTGCTCACTAGCTTCATTCGAATGCAGGTTCCAGTTGTATTCACCTGCTTCTCTGGACATCATGGCATTGACTTCTTTACTACTCCCAGTGTGCTGTGCAGACCGGCCTAGACCACGTTCAACTCGCTCGTTTCTGCACTCTTTGGCAAAGTGCCCGTTTTGTTGACAGTTATAGCACCTCACCTTAGACTTGTCGAACCCTGGCCTGCCACCAACAAACTTTCTCCCCGTCTTTCTCATAAACTTCTTCACTCTCCTCACTATCATGGCCATCTGCCATTGTAAATCCATTTCCTCCAGATCATCAGCATCGATCTGGTCATAGTCTTCATCCAGCATCGCTGGATCAACAACCTTTCCTTGAATATAGTTTTCATATGAAGCAATAAACGAAGCATAGAGGCCAAACTGCTCTTCAGCAGATTTGACGCTCATTGGCATCTTAGAGTAATTATTGCTTGAGGAACTTGAAGAGCCACTACTCTGGCTTGTTGTCTGTTTAGTACCACTTGATCCACCGGCTACAAAGCAAACATCCCCATTTGAGTTTACTGACACATGCCCCTCCTGTGAAGACTTGGCACCCGACTCGCCCTTCGTGTAGTAGGCGGCAGAATCAGTCTTTGAACTTGAATTGGAGTTTACTTTAGCACCGTACATGCCTGGATCTTGAACCTGATCCATAGATGTTTCTTTTCTTACCATATTAAGCTCAAAAGTTCTGAGCTTGTTGACAGTGGTTTCAAGATCATAAGTAGGGAAGTCATTGTCTTCCCTCATCAGTACAGTATACATCTCCCATTTTGGTGGGAGGGCATCGAGAAGCTTCTCAACTATTTCTTCTTCTCGGTAGGAAATAGAATAGTTACTCAATTCAGTCATTAGATGATAATATCGAGTGATAATATCATCAAGAGATTCGTTCTTCAAGTACTTAAAGACTGAAAATTGAGTTTTGAGCAACTTTATCTTTGAAGCCCGAATACCTACATTCCCTTCAAATCTGTTCTCAAGAGCTTCCCAAAGCTCTCTAGCTGATGTATACATTCTGAACGTATGGAGGATCTCCTGTGGAAGAGCCATTGTGATTGCAGCATGAGCCTTGCTTTCGGCTTCATACATCTTTTTCTCCTCCTCTTCCATTTTACTGTATTTCTTGATTTGGTCTCGACCCTCATACTCCATGACTGGTGGAATATATCCATCTTGGATGCATACCCACATTTTCGCATCCTGGTACTTAACGTATTGTATGAACCGATCCTTCCACGCGACAAAGTCGGTTCCCTTCAGCAACCTTGGGGCCTTTGTAGCTGACCCCGCTTCAACTTCCATCTTTACAAGCTCCGAAATGTTGATCGACGACATCCTTCTTGAAGACTAAGAAACCCGAAAAATTCTGAGTAGGCGAAGTTAAAAAAATTTCATCTGAACAGTACTGTAGGCTAAGTTAAGGATAACTTCGCTTTAGTAATAACTTCGCTGGATCTTTCTTAAATTCGCGTGACTGGGCGAAGTCGAGAATAACTTCGCTTAGGGTAAGCGAACTTAGAAAGTAGGCGAACTTGAAGAAAAATTCGCTGAGCTAGGCGAACTTGATGAGAACTTCGCTGAGTTAGGCGAAGTTGACGAGGTAGGTGAAGTTGTAAACAACTTCGCTTCTCCTTATATCTTCGCCGAAACCCTACGTATCCTGACGGCAACTTCGCCTGATGAACAGCAACTTCGCCTGACGAACTCAAACTTTCTGCAGATCTGAAAATCGGATTTTAACGAGGTTTTTGACGGTTTAAAGGCTTGAACACACTAGTAGGAGGCTAGAATGAGCAAAAACACAAAAAACTCGTCTCGTGAATAGTCGAAGCGGGACGAATTCTACACCCGCGTGAATATCCCGAACCACACAATCGAGCAAAAGCTCTGATACCAATTGTAGGTTCCCTGGACGGATCACACGAGATATCCCGATATACACAGGTGTGGAATCCCTGTGTAGATCGTTACGGACGTAGAACACAAACACACGAACACACGAATACGATACGAACAAACACACGTTATATTAATAACTCAACACGTGATATAATCACAGTTACAGACTCTCGACCTCACGTCACTTGACTCACTGATTTACACTTACTCAAACTCCTAAGCCGTAACTTACACTTACTCAAACTCCTAAGCCGTAACCTATATAAATACACGACAACTTCGCCTCAGGCGAAGTTGTCCATAACTTCGCTTGGTTAACAAGTTCGCCTAAGCGAACTTGTCAACAACTTCGCTTGGTTAACAAGTTCGCCTAGGCGAACTTGTCAACAACTTCGCTTTAAACAAACAAATACATAAACAATATTACAGACTCGATTACAGACACTAGACATATGAACTACTGACATTTATGCACCAACACATTCCTGTACCTGCATACACTTACTTCGCATATACAATAATTACATCATATCATAAAAACACTCTAGGCGTTCTTCACATCATTCATTTAACAATCATACTCCTTGTCGGTAAGTGCAATATCCGAAGATCGTTCACGCCCCGACAAGCATTCGTTCATAACGATCATACATCATCCATATATAACATTCATATATTTATTTGCAACCTGACAGTACGCGCAATATCTGAAGATCGTTCGCGTACCGACAAGCAATCATTCATAGCTATCACATATATCACATATGGCATACACTTATCACTTAGGATAAATGTATTAACAAACACATCGAGTATGCACACAGCCCCGAAAACATAACAAGGAATGGGGCTAGAAACTCACCTGAATCCTGTTGCGCTCGTCGATAGTAGTTAATCCTTTCTTTAGCTGACACGGCTAACTGTATAATAATTACACGTATCAATTAACTATCACTACTCATATCATCTTTCTAGTCTTAGTTATTACCCACAATGAACGGGGGGTCCGGGGGCAGCGCCCCTGGCAGCGGGGTCTAGGGGCGGCAGCCCCTAGCAGGGTCCAAGGGGCAGAGCCCCTGGCTGGGGTCGAGCTGTCATGTCAGTTTGGAAAAAAATTTTTTACATTAACTGTCTTAACGTATTTTCCATTAGGATTTTAATTTATTTCCTAATTCGTTAGCTCATTCCTCTTAACGTATTAAGTCTGATTCGCTATCTGATTCGTTACCGAACTTAACTTAAGCGGGCTTAGCTACTGGCGAAGTTAACATCAGCAAACTTAGCTAGTAGCGAACTTAGATACGGCGAAGTTATACAGCAGCATACTTATATAACCAGCGAACTTATATACGAGCGAAGTTATTCTTAGCGAAGTTAAGCACTCAGCGAACTTGGCTTAGCGAAGCTACAGCTTGGCGAACTTGCTATTCTTAGCGAACTTAAACCTTGAGCGAACTTAGCTTTGTAGGCGAAGTTGCTCAGCAATAGTTACTGTTCGCACCAAAAACCCCTTAATCATGATCGTTTCGTCGTGAAATCCTTGGATGTGACACGGAGCAAACCCGTAAACGTTCTCATGTTCATTTTCGGATAAAACTTAACTCGAAAGCGCATAAAGTTTGGACCTTTAGATTAAAACGTTCAATAATAGGTCTAGGGTTTATTTTATACGAGTCATACGCAGCTGTGAGTTCGTTAAGTTCGTTTCTAACATCAGGTTTACAACTCTACGTTCTATTTACACCCGATCTAATCTCGTTCTAAGTTTCAAGGTTAAACGTTAATAAAAACGTAAGCTTTAAGGTAAAAGACATACTTTTAATGCTCGTTTGGATCTTGTTTAACTTGGTTATGAACTCTCAATCTTGTATATAGCTCGTGTAATAAAGATCTAATACCATCTAATGTTCGTTTGGACTTGGATCTCGCTCTCTCTCTCGGCGGCCGTACATGGTGTAGTGTATGTGTGTTTTTGAGTGTGTAGAGATTAGGATGGAAGAAATGAGGATTTTAGGGTTTTAGGATGGTTTAAGGGGATATTTATATCCCTTAAAGCCCATGGACCTAAGGCCCATTCCCCTTAATCCATCTTAATTAGTCCACTTGAACCATCTTTGTTATTTACTACTTTTCTACTAATTCAAGTAAACGTTCCCCTTCATAAATAAATAATATATATAATATTATTCTTAGAAATTTCGGGATGTTATATCAAAAACCGGTTTTTGATCAATCGGGTAGAAACCGGTTGGGTGTCTAAAACTTCAAACGGCGGTTATAATCAGTTGGAAACCGGTTTTTTTAGTAACATTTGATAATTGAAACCGGTTCCGGTTTGAAAAACCCATTTTTAGTGCTCCACTAATGTAGACCACTTTAGGGACTCATTTTTTGAGTCTATTCTCTCTCTAAACATATATGATTTGGGCGTCAATTATTGTACCAAAAAATTGATGCAAGTGCATACACACATAAAGTTGATTATGGGAGTGGATGGTTTTATTAGTTTAGATAGGATGTTTGTGTTTTTGGTTTTTGGGAATAATTTAATGTTTTTATTTTTTTAGTCTTGATTGTGTGTATTAGTGTGTTTTGGTCATGGTAATGTGAGGGGAAATGGTTGTATAATGCTAATGGATGTTAATATCCTAGGTGATGGGATATACCCTAACCTATCTAGGGCTATTGGATAGTGAGGTTTCAAAGTAAAATAAATATATGTTCGCGTTAGAGTTGGACCTCAAGGATCTGACCTTAACCTAAAGTGTCGATAGAAAAGACGTAACTAAAAAGATGAATCAAACATGATCCTATTCACGTTATCGGGCCTCACCGACTTACATCTCGGACTTAAGATGCCTTGACATCAACATGTTGAGCGTTTAATGTGTAGTATACGATCATTTATCTGTTTGTCCAATGGATAAAGGTTATGACTGGTGATTAAACCTTAGTGCGTAGACCTACAATGCTGACAACAAAACAATACGATGAAGAATGTTAAATGTGGCCTAGAGCAACACCATGAGAGAGATGTAATCAAACATCCTAGGGCAAAGAGAGACATTGAATTATCACCGTCTACCAACGGTGTGCTCTTTTTTAGGATCGAGTGGTTGTAGGAGGACTCGCCCATCTTGGTGTTATTTCTACCCCCCTAGCCAGCTTGTGTGGTGTGGATATTAGTAGCGAAGTTAGGATAGCGGGCGACGTGTTTTGTGAATCTTAATATGGTGTGATGTCTTTAGATGATGGTGAAACCAAATGGTGGATTGATTAATGATGTAAGTTTTGCTAGACTAAAAAAATAAACGTAATTTTGAATTAGTTTTTGGTTTTGGATCTCACATGTTACTTAATAATTACTTATGATAGTGTATATATATTTAGTGACGGACCTAAAAAAAATCTATGGTATCGAAAAATTTTGGTGTAGGGATTTCTGATGCATATATAATAGTTGGATTGATTTATAATCTTTTATTTAGTTTATTATTTGTTAAGAATATTTTGGTAAGTATACTATTCGATTTGAAGCTGGAATAGAAATTTCGTAAATTCTAAAGAATTTGAAACTAAAAGAGTACGTTTAACGCATGCTCGAAGTAATTAATTCATAGTCTAGTAATATATTAGACGGTTGTCCGTGCGATGCGACAAGAAACAAAAATCCTAGTAATCATGTAACAATTATGAATGTTTAAGGTTAGTTTAAAACTTTGAAACTATTTAAAACAACCAACACTTTTTGTCAGCCGGTTTCTGAATGTTCAAACCATAGCAAACGGTTTGGTATACGGTTTATACCGAAAATCGGCCATAAAAAATCAGACCAATGGTAAACTTATTATTAAAGCTTAATGTGTGAAACCAAACCATTAGTAACTTTTCAGTTTAAAATTTTAACAGTTTAATTTCAATGACAAAAATCCGAACCAACGGTCTAACCTGGAAACCGTTAAAACCAAATTGTGAGCACCCATACGTAACATGCTAATTTTTTGTCAATTGAAAAAAACTATAGCAATACCATATCCAAATTAAAGACAATAAATATACTCATTTTATGATTCAATTTAAAAAAAATATTAACGTATGAAAAAATTGTAGCAATTGAAAAATCGTTGATGTGAAGTTGTTTATTAAAATTAAAAATGAATATATCGATAAAGATGAATATACAAAGTTGTAATTAGTTCTTAAATTTATAAAAGTTAAAAGAGCAATGTTATAACTATTACTAGACATATTTTCTAATAGACAAATTTATCCATATCTTATATGTTATATACAATATAACAGTATACCTTATACATGTCAACAAGTTATAAATTACTTTTTTTCGTCTTCATTTTTTATCAATTTTTATAACCATTACAGAAATTTCTTTGGGTCTTGACTTGCGTTATACTTGCCACTCATACTAAGACACGTCAAGTAAAAAGCTATTTGTATTTTCCGACCAAAAAGGATATTCCATACATGAATTGACATCAATTAACTATATTATTATACAAATAATAAAAACATTATTTCAATCTTAAAATAAATATATAACCTTTTATTTTAGTTTGTAACAACAAATTACATACATCGTAAAATTAATCTTTTTACTACTTAAACATTCATCCATTGCTCAATATTAACCATGTGTCTTTTAGCTAGTAAACACTTTTATTTAGATGTAAAAAAGTAACTTATAAAATATTTACATTATAAACTTACAAATTAAATAATTCTACGATGAAAGTACCACGGTATACCCAACTATAGGTCCAAAAAAAGCACCCCAATGTTACACAAATTACTTAGTAAAATAATTTAACGGTATTATGTACTACTCGTTTTATTCTAAAATTCTATATTGAACACGACGCATGAAACGTGTCATCTCATCCATAACTCGTAACTAAATTTCTTTGCATTTTTGTCAACACATGATCCCTCTTATGTACTTTCGTTTTCATTTTAGTTAATCTAAGATTTTTCTAGTATACGCTTATAAAAGATATCTTGTATTATGTGATGCATATAAGTATGAGAAGGAATTTTTTTATCATCAATAACCTTTGATTTTTCATTTTATCAAGTTATGTCATATCTTATTTTGTTCAAAAAGAATTTTCTACTTTGGTTTTAATTATACAAGGTAGCTACCAATCTATTACGTTATTACTATATATGTGTATACTTTCCTATTTGAATAGTCATAAAGCTTGAGCTTAGCGACTTTGGTTACATGACTTTGGTGGCACGTGTTTAAATGATTGGTTACGTGTGTACTAACATCGGCTACGTGTTTGACGTCGCGTTACGCGCGTACCGACACTGGTTACACGTGTACCCGCACTGGTTGTGCGTCTGATGCCACGTTACGCGCGTACTAACACTTATTTATTACGCGCCTGTTACCACATTTGGCACGCACTAGCGTCAGGTTGGGCATATTAGTGGGACCTCAAACACATAATGACCCGAACCACATAAACAAGGGCTAAAAATTGGATCATGATCTCCCATGTTTGGTTATGCATTCTAGCATTTCTTATGATCAACCCGTTTTTACCCATATTCATTCTAATCTGAACCAAAATAACGTGTTTTTTTAAGTTGGCATGTGCTGCCATTCTAACTCTCACCCGTTCTTACCCCGACATAACTCCCGAACCAACCCGCCCATTTTGCCATATCTACTTTTCAGTTTTTACGAGTCGATCTCAAATATCTCACACTCGACTTGACTTGTTTATGACCAAAAGGATATGAAGTTGAGTCGAGATTAGCGTTTTCGATACCAAGTTTTGAGTTTTCGGTACATGTACAGTTTGATACAGTGCCAGTATTTCCTGAAATTTGCGTGAAATATTGTTAACGAATCAAACATTTCGACACCAATATCAAATATTTTCAATCTTTAAAATCGAAATTTTCGAGATCGGTACTGGTAATATCCCGAGCTTCACAAAAGGAAAAGAACAAGGGGGCAAAATGGTAAAAGGTGTGGTATGGATGGACTAAGGAAGATGCGTGGTGGAGGACCACTCTTTTTATTTTATATAAATAATAATAATAACAACTAATAATAATAATAATAATAATATTATTATTATTATTATTATTAGTTATTATTATTATTATTATTATTATTATTATTCATTCCACACCATCTTTTTATATCATTTGATTTCATTTCATCATCATTATCATCTGCAATTGAACCCTGTAACAATGGCCGATCAACTCACAGACGATCAGATCTCCGAATTCAAGGAGGCTTTCAGCCTATTTGATAAGGACGGAGATGGTTAGCTTGCTCTATCTCATCTTTATTATTATTATTATTATTATTATTATTATCACTTATTATTGTTTTTAACGCCTTACAAACCCTAACGCTATTTTTCCTTAGATCCATCTATTATTATTATTATTGTTATTATTATTATTATTATTATTATTATTATTATTATTTCAGATCTGGTTTCTGATGGTTTGATTTTTTATGTTGACTTTTCAATTTGTTGACCTAGTTTTCTGATTTAGGATTAAATTATGTCTAATTTTTTTGTTTAATGTGATTAATATTGTAGATTTGAAGGAGAAAACCCTAGGTTATCGGTTTATTGTTAGATCTGTTTGGTTTGTAATTGTTTTAGGGCTTTGTATAGGTGATAGAAGATTAGTTTAATCTAGTTGCTTATTATGATTTGGATTTTGGATGATTGATTGTTTTAGGGCTTATTTTAGGTGATTTAAGATCAGTTTAACTAGGTGTGCAGGTGAGCCGAGCCGCTCTCGAGATCAGAATGTCTAAAAGCTCGAAATGAGTCGAGTTTTTTTAGCGCGAGCTTTATGTGTTTTTAAGTTTTAATTTTTTTTATTTCTGGACTTCTATGTATTAATTTCACACTGGACGGCCGAGCTTTGGTGCGTTTAAGGTACTACACGGGCTGGAGCTTAGCTTAGGCTGGGTTAATGTTATTTTTTTCCAAAATAGATAAACTAATTAAAAACTGAGCCAAGCTCGAGCTTGAAAAGTCTACTCATGAGCTGAGCTTAGGCTTGTTTAAGGTTTTTCTCAAATAGATAAATATTATTGAAAACGTTTATAAGTTGATTAATAAATAATAAATTAGCCGAGTCCGAGCTTTAAAAAACTACTCACGAGCCGAGCTCGAGCTCAGGCTCAGGTCGTCTCGTTTACACTTCTAAGGTTAACTTAGCTGCTTATTATGATTTGGATGATTTTTATTGGGCTAATTTTAGGCGATACAGATCAGTTCTACTTAGTTGCTTATTATGATTTGGATGATTGTCTTAGGGTTTGTTTAAGATAAAAATACAACCGAAGTCACCTAAATCAATTCATTTGTATGCAGGCTGTATTACCACTAAGGAACTTGGAACAGTGATGAGATCTCTTGGACAAAATCCAACAGAAGCTGAGCTTCAAGATATGATCAACGAGGTTGATGCTGATGGGAACGGGACCATTGATTTCCCGGAGTTTCTTAATCTGATGGCCCGTAAGATGAAAGACACTGATTCCGAGGAAGAACTGAAGGAAGCTTTCAGGGTTTTCGATAAGGACCAAAACGGTTTCATTTCTGCAGCTGAGTTGCGTCATGTGATGACCAATCTTGGTGAGAAGTTGACCGATGAGGAAGTTGACGAGATGATTCGTGAGGCTGATGTGGACGGTGATGGCCAGATCAACTACGAGGAGTTTGTCAAAGTCATGATGGCCAAGTAAGGATCCTTGTGTCTGGAAATTGGATTTTAAAAATATTTGCGGTTATGATTCGTTTTCTGGTGTTTTAGTGTTTTGTTGGGTGTTTTTGGTTGAAGTATTATTAACTACTTGTTTTCGCTGTATTTTGTTGTGTAGCTTGCATTAGTTTCTTGTTATTTGTTATAAACCTAGAACAATTTGGAGTCTTTTGTTTCTATTTTTCTATCAATCTGAGTTGTCTTTCATTATTATTGTTCTTATAATTTGTTAATATTATTGTCTTAATCATTGGTGTGACCCTACTTAGCATGCTGTGATATAGTCTGGCTTTGTTTGCTGGAAGTGAGCCAAATTGAACTGGCGAGGCTCGAGCGTAACTCGAGGGATATTATGTTAAGGTTTTATTTAACTCAATAATATAAGTGATGTTCATGATGCCTGCTTGAATTTGGTTCAAGAGGCTTAAAGGTTGGTTAGATGTGACCAGTAAAAAATTCATGGATCGGGTATGCTCGATGATGTGTTTAGACGCGTGAGTTTGTGATCGCTACTGTCAGGGGCGACTCAACGATTTTGAGGGACTGAGGTGAGGTATACATTCGGGCTCTTTTCCAAATGTCATTGTTATAAACAGTGGCCACGGGATTCAGCTAATTGTAATGATCGTGTAAATATATTGGGGAATAGGAATGAGATTTTTTGTGAGTTAGGGTGGATGAGTTTATTAAAAAAGTTAAAATCGGTAAAAAAAACAGGTTAAAACAGGCCAAACGAGTTGTTTAAAGCAGGTCGATAAAAGTAAACTCCGACTTATGTAATTTTTTAAGTTGATAAACCACATTAAGCATAAATATGAATATAATTCTTTGATCTTCAAAGAAAACTCATATAGATGTCAAGTATAATTGTTTGAAAAAGAACGTTGGGCTGACCCTGACTACCACTTGTCTTTAGGAAGTGTGTTAAAACAATTGACGAAAAGCGTATGCAAGTGTGCTTACCTTTCTCGGCCTCGTATTGGTTGTATTTGAGCCCATTCCCTGATAAGTCGAAGGCAACATGAAACTAGTGAGCTTCGAATATGTGATGTTAAACAAACAGATGGTCCTTGGGATTCAAGGACGTGCGCTGGTTTCAAATATATGATGTGACACAAATGGATGGTCCTCGTGGATTCAAGGACGTTGAACGCCGCTCATTACTCAAGTCCATAACAAGTAATATTATAGCAATTTTAACCCATTAGGTGGTTTGGCATGTTGGTGTTCAAGATCTTATTGGTTGACAAAATGTTGCAAGGGGTTGGATGCTCCTCTTGAGACGAAATCACACGACTCTCATAATCCGAGACATGACATCGCTCATATTGTATATTCCACAACATGTGATATATGTTCGAAATGAGTCAAACCCTTAAGCATTCACGCTCGGCTCGTACATTTTTTTTAATTTTTTGTGTTTGGACTAAATAAAATCTCAACTCAAAACTTCAAAATAAAATCAACAAAAAGACATGTATTATACTGTTACCTACAATAACTGAGTTCCCTTAAAATCCACATTGTTTCCAGCTTACTTTCAATTTGGATGTCATCAAACAAACCACAACATTGTTTTCCAGCTTTTACTTAATCACTACATCAGAAACCTTACCAACTCACCTACATAACAAGTGTGAATGGATAATATTATACACAGCTTCATTATCAAAACCTGCATATCATACAAACTCAACAACAAATCACCACCACCTTTGCCGCCTTCGTTTTACCATATAACAAAACCATTACGATAAACTAAAAGAAAACAATCAAGTTCTCTGTCTTACCCTCCTGCTACTATTTGCATCTCCGCCATCTGAAAGCTGAGCACAAACACTCATTGTTTTACTACCAGCGCTACCACCACCACCACCGCTGCTATAGTCGTCTTCACAACCAGCCACTGTCTTTAGAATTTCTGATTGCAATGCTGGATGGTTGGCTTTCAGATACTCGAACCCATCTGATCGCATAACACCTGCCATTTGTACCAGAGATTTTTATAATAAGATAGCATCAAGATAGATAATTATCAAATGTATACCAATAAGATAATATGTATGCATTTAAAAATTGATTTAGGAGGAAATTAAACCGTTTGACCTATTTGTTGACCTGTTTGAATTAAAAACATGACCCAAATTCCTAAAAAAATTAAGTTAATATTTTCAACTCTATTTTTTACTAATTAATGTGTGAAACCTTAGGAAAGACTGCACAAAATACAAAAGAACTGGTCATTTTTCATTAAATTTTTTCCTTGTTTTAGAAACTAACTAGGTGCAAAACATAAACCAATTACTTTTTGTCATTGATTGTAGCAGCAGATGATGTGTCAACCAGCACCTGGTCATTTTTTTGCTATTAGTTTAAATAAAAGCTACATGGGATATGACATCACAATCTGATGCACATTTATGATCACTTTTGAATATGAATCTAAATAAAGAAAAAAAATCATTTTTTAGACTTAAAGATACATATTTTTCAATTTTTACACAACCATATTTTGCATATGTACCATATGATGTGGCAGCAATTTACAGATAAATTTTAATTAAAATGAGGTTAATTTCCAAACTCGCTATTAAATTATGAGTTGGTTCCCATTTTGCACCTAAATTAAAGTTGGTTGTTAAAATCATGAATACGTGTAAAGCTTGTGCAATTTGCCCAAAAGATGGAAATGAATGAAGCGATTCAAGAGGTTGTATACAATGAAATGCACTTGGAAGAAATTTAACCTGACCGATTCCACTTGTAACTGATCTTTAACCCATTTTAAGATAATAAAAAAAAATCCAGATCAGCTCATTCATAAGTAAATAAGTCGCTGGTTTCGCATCTAAAACCTAAGTAGACTAACCCAACTCATACGATAGGAAGATCACTTTTGTCATAAAACTTAAATAAAAGTAGTTAAAAACAAGTAAGATGATTGCAGTGCATTTAACCGACACTAGAACATTGAACCGACAGGCAATATTAACAATATATAAATTGTAACGCCAACCTACATACCTGCAAGGTTTTCTGATGCAAATCTAAGGCAAATAGCTTTGAGTTCCATAGCATGATAAGTATCTGCAAGTGCTAGAATTCGGCCGACAGAATTTACAGATATATCCTTGCAGATACGGGATTCACACATTCTTTTGAGTCTACACAAATCGTACTCATCAGCAGCAGCTAACAACTTGGTTGATAATGTATCCGCCACATGGGATTCACTAGAGGCACTAGAAGCCGCCAACTCATCTTCATCGAGGTCATCTCTGTAAATGAAGTGGAGCATCGCCTGTTGAACAATAGACAAGTTTACCCTTAACGCATTTAAGATACCATTCATTTATAACAAAGATAATCAAGGGTAAAACGGGAAAATTAGTAAATGAATTAAAAAGTTTGTAAGCGTTACCTTGAAAACCCTAGGTTCCATATCAGTAATGACAATCTCTTGATCATCTCCATCTTCCCCAAAAAAATTAGAGCGAAAAACAGGGGATCTAATAGCCAATACCAACTTATGGGCATGAAATATTTCACCAGCCACATTAAAGGTTACATCCGAAGCTTCCATATTTTCAAGCAACATGCCAAAATTTAAACCGATATCAGATTCTGGGACCTGAATGGAATGTAAACTAGGGCAATGTGTTGCAGAAACCACCACTCCAACAGTACAATTAATTTTCAAGCAGTCATCCTTGAGATAATCTGATGTTTCAAGTAATGCTCGCCGATAAAATCGCTTGTAACCCCTTTACAAATACATTATGAATTGAGTTAGATTTGTGAAAAATACCTTGTTCTAAAAATATATGAACTTTGTATAGACATGTATCAAAGCAAATGACTTTATAACAAGTAGCTAAACATCATTTCACACAGTAAATGCTAAGAAGAAAACTTATGTAGTATGTACAACCAAGTCCAGTTATAAATCAAATAACAGAAACCTACATAATACGTAAAATAACAAACAGGCTTGCATTCCAAGGATCCAACACGTACTCCCCTTGAAATATATGAATGTCTCTCAAGTCAAAAACAATGCAACTTGCTTCCTGAAAGACTCTAATTATTCTACAAGTGAACTTAACTCTACTACATTAAAATAAACTTAGAAAAAGTGAAGGGCGGCCTAAGAAACATATACGTTAGATAAATAGGTTACCATCTATCTCTTTTCCAACTTTCAAAACATTGTGTCACTCTAATACAAGATGTATCATAGTATAGCAAGTACTAACCAAAAAGATCCAAATGAACATATACAAGCTAATCATGAGCTTGTGAGCTTACCACAACTACCCAAACATATGATCCAATTTGCACAGCTCATGTAAACAACCAAGAGAATACACAAGAATCGCATTTAACAAATATAAGTGCCAATCTATAGGTATTATAAAAAAGAAACAAAACTAAGCTTGGTGACAATGTATTATCACAAATCACAGCCCTAAAGCAATGACTAATTCACTACCTCTAACAAGATAACAGATCAATAAAAGACCAAGCACGACAACCTCCAGAGAAGCAAACGAGCAGAGCCAATCACGAACTACTCGAGATCAGATAGATAAAAGGCTCGAAATGAGCCAAGCCTTATCGAGCCTGTTTAATTATCAATTCTAAGCCTCAATTAAAGCTCGTTTAGTTATCAAGCCTGAGCTCAAGCCTTGTATGGGAATCGGAAAGATTGATTAAGCTCGTTGAGCCTTAACTAGCCTTGTGTATTTTTATGTGTTAACTCTTTTAGGCATCTACGTATCAATTTCACACTGCACAGCCAAGCTTTAGCTCGTTTAAGATACTGCCTACGAGCTCCAGCCGAGCTTAGGCTCATTTAAGATTTTTCTCAACATACTAAACAATTAAATATATATATAAATTAACTAACAAATAATAAACGAGCCAAGCCCGGGCTTCATAAAAAGATCACAAAACAAGCCGAGCTCAAGCTTGAGCTCTTGTAAGTCAAAACAAGTCAAGCTCGCTCGGCTCCTTTGCACCCCTAATTATTAACTTCTATGCAGTAAATATCTTCCCATTATGCAGTAAACCAATCCAAAAGGCTAACAAATTACGCCAACAGAACACGAAACCGAACAAACATTACCTAAATCCAAAGACCTAGAATCAAAACAACACACCAAACAACAATCACACAAACTGCAGAAACTCAATTCAAACCCGTACCACATACAGCCTCTACAGGCCTGGCTCCGAGAATTGAAAAAAAAAATTGGGCCGAAGGCGAAAAATATTTTAGGCCTTAAAGTAAAAAACAGGATTTTGTTGGGTTTAAACAATTTAATTTTTAATTTGGCTTCTTTGGTTATGATTTATAATTTGGGTTGTATAAAAAACTATTGTATAAAAAATAGGCTTAAAAATGCCTCAAATGAGACTTGAACCCAGTCACCCACAACCTTTGTGGTTGGGAGTCATACCCCTTTGCCACTAGACCAAGTTAGTTGTTATCTAATTAAGTTTAAACATTAAATATACACATCGTTTTTCATAAAAATACATATTTTTTTTTAAAAAAAAAAATTCGGGCCTAGCGGGTAGTCGGGCCTATGGCCGTCGACCACCCTGCCATAGGCCATGGCTGGCCCTGTGCCTCTATACTTCAACGTATACGACCCGGTCTCCAATGCCCGATCAAAAAACCTTATGCTTCTCTTTACCACTTAAAAATGTATATAAAATAACTAATACATAATACCAAAGGCGAGCTCAAGCTTGAAAAAACAACTCACGAACCAAGCTCAAGCTCTCGTAAGTCAAAATGAGCCAAGCTCAAGCCTAGTCGTGCTCAACTCTTAACTTCTATGCAAGCAAATATCTTCCCACCATGCAGTAAATTAATCCAAAAACCTAACAAATTATGTTTCAACTCTTTTGGGCATCTATGTTTTAACTTCACACAGCACAGCCGAGCTTTGGCTCATTTAAGGTTTTCCTCAACATATAAAGCACTTAAAAATGCATATTAACTAATTAATAAAAAGCAAACAAGCCAAGCCTGAGCCGAGCTCTAACTTTAAAATAAGAGCTCAAAACAAGCCGAGCTCGGGCTCAGCTCAGCTCGCTTGCACCCCTAATAATTAACTTCTATGCAAGCATATATCTTCCCATTACGCATTAAACTCATCCAAAAACCTAACAAATTACACCAATTGCACAAATACTAGCTAAATCTAGAGTTCATAACACTATCAAAGCAACACATCAAACAACAATTGTACAATATGCACAAACTCGATTAAAACCCTTACCACATAGTGGCTTGTTTAAGGTACTGCATATGAGCTCGAGACGAGCTTAGGCTCACTTAAGGTTTTTCTCAACATATAAAACACTTAAAAATGCATAAAAACTAATTAACAAATAATAAACGAGCCAAGCTCGAGCTCTCATAGATCAAAACGAGCTGAGTTTGAGCTTATCTCAGCTCTGCTCGCTTGCACCCCTAATAACTTCTATGCAAGCAAATATCTTCCCATTACACGTTAAACTAACCCCAAAACCTAATAAATTATGCCAACAGAAAATAAAATCGCACAAATCGTCAAAAACTATCTATATCCAGAGACCCAAAAATCAAAGCAACACATCAAACAACAATTACACAAAATGCACAAACTCAATCCAAACCCCGAGCGAGCCGAGCTCGGGCTCAGCTCGGCTCGTTTGCACTCCTAATAATTAACTTCTATGCAAGCAAATATCTTCCTATTGCGCGTTAAACTAATCCGCACAAATACTAGCTAAATCTAAAGATCATAAACCCGTACCACATACTGCCTCGATACTTCAATGTATACGGCCCGCTCTCCAACGCGCGATCGAAATGACTATGCACCTTATGCTTCTCCTTGCCACTCTGGTCCACCAAAGTCAACTCAAACAACTCGCGGACATCGGAACCCTCACTCGTAAGCGCGATAAACGTCGAGTTGTCCTCGGGGTTCTTGCCGTCCGGGTAGAAGTAAACCGCCCATTGGTATCCGCCAACGTTGAAGTTATCACTGGCGATGTGTTTACCAACGCCCATGCCTTTGGCTAACGAGTAGCCGTTGATTATTAACTGGTGCGACCCGTTGATTGTTTCGGTTATTGATTGTGAGGTGCTTTCGGACATTGTTATTGGGTTTTAGGGTTAGGTTAGGGTTTGTGAAATTGAAATTGGGATTAATAATATTGGGACTGAAGGTCATGGGAGGTTAGGGTTTTATAATAATTAATAATGAGGAGATTGGATTGGTGTTGGATTTGATGGTGAGATTTGAGAGTTTGAGGATTTGCAGTGCAGATGATGATTATGATGATGATGAATAATGATGGTGGAGTTCTGTTTTATATAAGTTTATAATAAATATAATGTTTTAAAGTTATTGGCTCGAATGGTATCGGTTCGGTTCCTGATAGATTATGTTGTGTTGGGTTGGTTTGTAAATGAGTCAATCTCGAACCAAAATAAGTTTAGCAATTTAGTTTGTTAAGGGTAAAATTAAAGTTTAATGTTTATGAACTGTAACTTAAGTAATTGAGTTAAACGTTGTGAGAGTTGGTCAAAAAACTCCCGGCTTGTGGCCCGCTCAAATAAAACTACTAAAATACTTGATTTGAAGCAACTTGAGCTGAGCTGGCTCATTTTTGTATGAGCCAAAATTGACCCAAGCTCGAATATCATTTTTGATGGTGATAATTTGTAGTGTAGATGATGATGATGATGATAATGATGATGATGAATAATGGCGGAGCTATACTTGTTTTTAATAAGTTTATAATGTTGTAAAGTTATTGGTTCGGTTGGTATCGGTCCGGTTATTGTTGGATTGTGTTGTGTTGGATTGGCTTGCAAACGACTCGAGTTTGAACTAAGATAAGTTGGCTTGTTTGGTTGTTAAAAGTTAAAACGATTCTTAATGTTTTCAAGTTATAACTTAACTTGTTCTTTTTAACCAGTGAAAACTCGGTAGGTGTCAGTTAAGTTTGTCACAGCAAATGGTGTGTAACATGTCTAGTTTAGTATTCCAAGAGTACTGTAACTAAAAATTTACACTTTAAAAATAATTTATAGTTAAATAATAAAATAAAGTAAACTGTTAAAACATGTTACAGTATTAGTGCAACAACAGTATAAGTGTATTAATAATTTATATAACTTTTATAACATTGACAAGAAAAGAAATAAAGTCATTGTCCAACAGCCCAACTGCACAAAGCTTGACCCGTCTCGACCTGAATGAGAAAATGACCCGTTTCAACCAGAATCTTTTTACCAAACAGACGCGTAATATAACAAATACAGTTACGTACGAATTGTGATTTTACTAAATAGATAATCCTTATCCCAGTGAACAAACACATCATCAACATGAAGACCCAATTTATATATCTGCATTTTTTAGATATAATATACATGAACTGTTCATTGTCATCCCACAATTACTATTTTAGTTTCACACTCAAGAGCACAAGCTAGGGTGGTCCAATAATTCTTTTGGCACAAGCTTACCTAACAACTTAAGCGTGCCTCTGCTTAATGAACCAGCTGCAACTCCATCAATTAACAACGATACGGTAGTAGCATCAAGAGAGTAACCTCTATCATCCATTTCATGTAAAAGCATCTCGACATCATCATAATGCTTGTTCTTTAGATATCCTTGGAGTAAAACAAAATAAGTAACATTATCCGGTGGGCAGCCACACTCTTCCATTCTAAGAAACAACAACTTCGCTTCCCCCAATAGACCTTCCCGACAAAAACCACTAATCATCACATTATGCGTCCTAACATTAGGTTGCAATCCTTTATCACTTAGGCCACGGTAAAAAACCCTTGCAATATCAACTTTCCCACATTTTCCTAAACCATCAATGAGGATATTGTAAACAACAATATCAGAATTTAGCTTGCTATCACCCATCAATTGGAACAAAGAGAGCGCATCTTCTACTAGATTATTGTTGCAAAGACCCTCTAATATTATTCGATAAGTGCATTGGTCTGGAATTTGGCCTTGTGCATGCATCTCATCGAAGAGTTTGCGTGCGGCTACACAACGCCCAACCTTAAACAATCCATGTAGCATGGTGTTGTAAGTAATCACATCGGGTTTTAAACCTTCATCCGTCATCTCACAAAACATGTGCATGGCTTTTTCTATATTCAGATTCTTGCAATATCCGTTTAATAAGCTACTATAAGTGACAACATTAGGAGCGAGACCTCTAAGTCTCACTGCATCAAATATTTCCCTTGCTTTGATCATTTCGCCTCGCAGACAGTAACCATCAATAAGTGAATTGTATGTCACTGTGTCTGGAAGCTTACCTCTCTCAACCATGATGTTTATAACAGCCTCGGCTTCATCAACTTTACCTTCCTTGCAAAACGCATCAACTAATGCAGTATAGGTTTGCACTTCTAGTAGTGCAAAACCGTCTTTGGTGCGACGCAACTGGCAACAACACTTGATTGCAATGCTCATGGTGTATTTGCTAACAGGAACACCAATTGCACACATTTTGTTGAAATGGTCAAGGGAACATGAAAAATGTTTCATTTTGGTAAGAGCAGTCAAGAGCTGATTAAACATAACAACCGAGGGCAGCGGGCGTGTTTGAGACATTTCGTCGAACAGGTAGAGGGCATCATTCAAGTTCCTAACTTTATCAAGCTTAGACCGATGGCTGCGGTCACTATCATCCGAGTGAATGGAAGCAGGTTTAACAATGTGAGACCCTAATTCAAACCCTAACTTGAAAGATGAGAAATGGGTACCTCTGGATTTGATGAAAGCCTGAACAACAGCAGCAGAATTTGAAAGATCCATCATCATCATCATCATCCTGCTGATGCTGTCTGTGTGTAATGGATGCTATAAATAATAATAATAGTGAAGCTCTAACATATCTCTAACAGAGAACCCATAAATGGGAGAAATTTTGCACCAATACTAATAAGCTACTCAATATGTCGGTTAATGGATAATCATAATCATAACCGATCCGTTATGACAGTTTTGGCTAATCGCTTTTGAAAGTTACAGTGAGTCGGTTAACTTTGACCAAAACAATGTAATTGGGCCTAAAAGTTTGTACTAATTATTACAAAAAAACGACATGACATAATACAACAAAGTATATAATCCATGATATTAATTACAAATAACAATAAAAAAAAAGAATAACTTTATACAATCCAACAATGACATTCAACTTAATTTATAACAAACGTAGCACCAAAAACATCAAATGGTATAATCCAACAATATGTTTGGTGGAAGTTAATCCCAAACATATTGTGGTTAAATAAATGGGTCGGTTCGGTTATGGTGGTTTTGGAATTATATTTAACCAAAACCGACCCATATTTGACGGTTTTCAAAAGTTCATTAAACCGGCCCATCGGTTTTATAGGTTATCGGTTATGACGACTATGGTTCGATTAACGGTTATGACGGATAAGTTGATCACCCCTAACTTGCAATATTCTTTAAAACTGATTCTATTTAAAGATTAATATTAATACAAACAATATTATTATTTTTTTAATCATTTGAGTACTAGATATGATTACCATCTCATAAGTTTAGTAACAGGAAACATCCATAAAAATATGTTGACAATATGTATTATAATTTAATTATTTAAACTACAAATCCATGTATATTAAAGTATGATTTGTTTATAAACTTTTGGATCAAGAATTCATTTATAAAATTTTGGAATTATTATGCACACTTTATTCATTTATGAGATAATACGAGGCTTCAAGCAATGTTCACCTATTAATTTAAAACATATCAGACCTGTTAGCATTCCAGCGACATCAGCTACACGTATCTGTTCAAACCCGATGCTGACTTTAACTTTGACCAGCAATTTCAAGCACTGCATCATATTTTCATAAATTCCCAAGTTGCCCTTCATGCCGGCCCAGGACCATTCCAACCGCACACTACCCACCTTTTTTGTTGACATATCAGTCAACTCCTTAAATATAGCTTCCAGTAATGACGTTGACTGCTCATAACCCGTTTTGACCCAAACCCAGCTTGACTCGAACACGTTTTGACTTGTTACCCCGTCCAACCCAGTTTGACTCGAACACGTTTTGACCCGAATCAAATTGATATTTATTTACAACAGACTCGATTTCAAGATATATGAAATCCTTAACTTAACAAGATGTTATTCCACAAGATCATAACATATAAAATATAAAAGCAAACTCTAGGCATTTAACATACAAAATGGTTCAATTACGACTTATAAATGCTGATGGCAAAAGGACAGAAATACACATGGAAACCCTCTAATCACAAAGCAGGGGGTCCGTCTATTGTAATACCGCAATGGCTATAAATCAATGAAACAGTAAAAATATAGTGATCTGTATGCAGAACTCTAGTGGTTGATTGAAGAAGTGAAAAGGATAGCGATCTGGATATGATGGGTTGACTTTAGGAAAAAAGAAAACTGTGATCAAGCTATGATATCCACATTGTTGCTATCTTACGAAAACTAGCATATAAGGTCATGTCTCATGAAGCATAAAGTAAAACACAAGGATATTACCGCTAGTATTCATGAAAGTACCAAAACATCATTAACTTACAGCAAACACAAATATCTAAGTGTTGTGAATTCAGTAAATGAAAAATGTCTAATTAGACCAAACAGGTGAAGACCAATTCTACAATATGTA
This sequence comes from Bidens hawaiensis, assembly GCF_021521415.1. NCBI lineage: Eukaryota > Viridiplantae > Streptophyta > Magnoliopsida > Asterales > Asteraceae > Bidens > Bidens hawaiensis. The sequence continues at coordinate 6,637 of NW_027499764.1, read as the reverse complement.
AGTTACAATCTTCATTTTAAATCCCACAATTACCATTTCAGTTTCTCTTCTAGGAGCGCAAGTTAGGGTTGTCCAATAATTCTTTTGGCACAAGCTTACCTATCAACTTAAGCATACTTCTACTTATAGAACCAGCTGCAACTCCATCTATTAACAACGATACGGTTGTAGCATCAAGAGAGTAACCTCTACCATCCATTTCCTTTAAAAGCATCTCAACATCATCATAATGCTTGTTCCTTAGGTATCCTTGGAGAAGAACACGATAAGTAACATTATTTGGTGGACACCCACTCTCGTCCATTCTAAGAAACAAGTCTTTTGCATCTTGCAATATACCTTCCCGACAAAAAGCACTAATCATCACATTATATGTCCTAACATCAGGTTGCAAACCTTTATCAATTAGGTCACAAAAAAGATTCCTTGCAATGTGAAGTTTCCCACCTTTTCCTGCTCCGTCAATAAGGATATTGTAAACAACGATATCTTTGTTCAGTTTGCTATCACCCATCAAATGAAACAAAGAAAGCGCCTCTTCTAATTTATTGTTGTTGCAAAGACCCTCTAAAATTATCCGATAAGTGCATTGGTCTGGAATTTGGCCTTGTGTGTACATCTCATTGAAGATTTTGCATGCATCTACACAACGCCCAACCTGAAACAATCCATGTAACATGGTTCTGTAAGTGACCACATCGGGTTTTTTACCTTTTTCGATCATTTCACGAAATACTTGCATCGCCTTTTCTATATTCCGATTCTTGCAATACCCGTTTAATAAGCTATTGTAAGTGAAAACGTTAGGAACGAGACCTCTAAGCGTCATTGAATCAAATATTTGCCTTGCTTTGATCATTTCACCTTGCAGACAGTAACCATCTATAAGTGAACTGTATGTCACAATGTTTGGAACCGTACCCCTCTCGATCATGATGTTTATAACAGCCTCGGCTTCATCTGCTTTACCTTCTTTGCAATACGCATCAACTAATGCAGTATAGGTTTGCACATTTGGATAAATCTTTTCGTCCTCCATTTCTTTTAGCATCTTTGAGGCCTCATCCCAACGACCTAACTTACAAAGCCCATTTATCATACAATTATATGTGATGACATCTGGCATAATTCTTTTTTCAAACACCATTTCTTTAAAGAGGTTGAAAGCATCATCTATCATTTGATCCTTGCAAAGACTATCAATGATGGTGCTATATGTAACAATACTAGGCTTGCACTCTTTTTGTTCCATTAGGCGGAGCAGAGCAATTGCGGTAACGTTATTACCGAACTTGCAAAGCCCTTTAATCATTGTGTTGTATGTAACCACACTAGGTTCACAGAGCTTTTGTTTAATGAGCTTCTTGAAAAACATTTCTGCTTCAAGTATCTTGTCTTCAATGACGAGTCCGTCTAAGAGCGCATTAAATATGTACACATGGGGTACGATAGCCCGCCTGAAGCAAGATCCGAGGAGTGCAAAACCGTCTTTGGTGCGATGCAACTGGCAACAACACTTGATTGCAATGCTGATGGAGTATTTATCAACAGGAACCCTAAGGGAACACATTTGGTTGAAAAGATCAAGACAAGTAGCAAAATGTTTCATTTTGGTAACAGCATTCAACAACTGAGTAAACTTAACAACCGAGGGCAGCGGGCGTGTTTGAGACATTTCATCGAACAGGTTCAGGGCATCATTTAAGTTCCTAACTTTATCAAGAATCATAAATCGATTTGAGTGAAAGGAAGCTTTGGATAGAATGATAATGTTACCTAGTCTGAAAGCAGCAGCACAAGACTTTGTGAAGCGATTCATCATCAATATCATCATCCAACAGACAGTAAGAGTGTGTATGTATGTATATCTTCAACCCAGCTAATAACACTCACTGCTTAATTTGTTTGTTTGTTTGATTGATTTGGTAAGAAGCTAGAAAGCATGACCAAATATTTATGCTTTCTCAACTCGTGACTTGTTGGAAGTGTATAAATTCTCTTGCCTTTCCACCCGTAAGGCTAAGGTGTTTCATGCGGTGTGAATTACTATAATTTAGTGTCTCTGAAAGGTGAGAAATTCTTTGGTGTTTGACGTAAAGATCCCGGTATAAATAATATCATAAGCGAAATAAAAGCGTTAACCTTCTTTGGTGTTCTTTTTAATTTTATAATGTAATTGGGTGGTTGGTAGCGCCAGCCAGTTGTATTTTTTATACTGTTTTGAATGTTTATTTTTGGTGTTGCTAGCTGGCTTCTTGCTAGGTGTTGGTTTTGTTTATATAATAAAGTTTTTGTTGGCCATTCAAAAAGAAAAATTAGTTTGCCCCATACCCCGGTCGGATACGCATCGGGTATAATTACCCATAGGGTATTGGGTTTATCGGTGGGCATCAAGTACTGTCAGACAACTTGGTTGTAAAACTTATCTCATAATCAGTCAAATACCCGTTGGGTGTATATTGGGTAATTACAGTTCATGTTGAGTATCGAGAATATCAAAGCAAACGAAAAAAACTGATTCGAGGGACTAGCAAGCCACTTGCAAGCTATTTGAGATCGGATTAACAAAAGGCTCGAAACCAGCAAAGTTTAGCCCGAGTTACAAATAGAGCTCGATTAGTTATCGAGCCTTCACGGGCCTTGAATATTTTTTTTGTTTCTCTTTTGAATTGCTCTAGCTCCACCCTACTGGTTTGGGACCGAAGAGCGGGAAAGCTGTGAGTGATGCACTCTTATTATGTAAGGGTGGCTCCCAAACCCAGCATTAATGCCCCCCCCCCCCTTTCTTCTATCAGCCTCTCCATGGCGTTTGTCGCATGAGCCGGTGCTAGACACAAGAAATGACCCAACTCGACAGCTCATGGATCGTATGCTTCAACATTTAGAGCCATATATGTCAAATTCTGATTTATGAACTCAACTTCTATTTTCACTTCGCAGTCGCAAAACCAAATCATATTAAAAATGCGTAAAACCCTCGATCTCAAAGACAGCTTTGTGTTGTTTATTTGGAGACGAAAAGTCCTCACAGAGCCCGGTTAATAAATCAGAATGAGATTCAACTTCTAGTTAGAATTTCAATTTTGATTATGCAAACTAAAAGTTACCGAGTTAACTACTCTGTTCATAGAACCAACAAGCGAAGTAATAGAAATTTCTGGAACTTTGTTCATGACATACAAATTACAATCAGAATCTAACTTGCATCAACTAAAAAAGAAAAACATTTTTAAGTTTACAAACCCATTACCGCATATTTGTACCAACACACTTTAAAGAGCAACCGGTGTATTTGGGACGGATTCAAAATCTTTTCCGGGCCCGATTCGACAGTGTTTCCATCTCATCATCCTGCAATCATAATGCACGCGTTATCAGTTAAAACATGTTACGACATATGTTGGGTTCGTAGGCCTTGTTGGCCCGGTTTATTATATGAAGTCAAAAGAGGAGACGGGTGTGGGGCGGTCGGGCCCAAGCCCGGCCCGGTTTAGATTTCTTGCATAATAATTTACTAACCCTAGTTCAGTCTCTATATAAACAACATTATGTACTTGTAATATTTGGTCACTCAATAAAGATATACCTAGTTGCCACCCGTGGACGTAGGTCAGTTTAGACCGAACCACGTTAAATCCTCGTGTTCGGTTTCGTGTGTGTGTTCAGTTTCGTGTGTGCGTTTAATCCTAACAAGTGGTATCTAGGTTCGGATCACACGAAGAACGCGCAGAACCCTCCCGTCGCCACCGCACCAGTAGGTCGATATACGGCAGCAGACAGTTCGTTTTAGGGTTCCGCCGGCAGAAAACCGCCGCCGCCGCACTAATTTGTCTCAGCCGCAACCCGCGTGACGGTTGGAATTTGTTCAGGTTCTGTTATTTTTTTTAAAGCAATTTTATATTTGGGATGGTTTGCTAAGAAACAAAAAATAATATATTGGTTTTATATATTTTTTGTTTGGAGATCATATCTTGTAAAAGGCGCAGAACGAGCGAATCAAGATCCTATTTTCGTTGAAGAACAGTTTCAAGTCAGAAGAAATTTAAAGAAACTTAGAACCAGTGCCAATCGCGTTTGTCAGGTTTATCGTTTCAGTTTAAAGTTTCGGTTTCTGATTTACAGTTCGTTATTCCGCTGCACGTTAAATAGGTTGATTGTTTAACAGAGTTTAGTTGAACAGTCGTTAAATTCAGGCTCGTGCCATTGCTGTGTCTGTCTCTGTTTTTTATCCAGTTTTTCGTTTTAGTCATTGTTATGGCAGAAGACGGAAAGGTTTCGATACAGAAGTTTGACGGACAGAAGTTCGGTTGGTGGAAGATGCAGATTGAGGCACTACTTTGTCAGAAAGACTTGGATGTAGTGCTTGAGGATGAAAAACCAGAAAAGTTGTCAGAAGCAGATTGGAAGAAGTTAGACAAGAAAGCTAGGGCTTGTATTACATTGTCGTTGTCGGAAGATGTGGCGTTTAACGTCATGAAAGAAACCACAGCCCGTGGTATGATGGACGCACTATCCAACATGTATGAGAAGCCTTCGGCAGCGAATAAGGTCTATCTTATCAGAGAGCTAGTGACAACTCGAATGAAAGAGGGTGGGCCAGTTACAACTCATATCAATAATCTTAATTCGATCTTATCCCGCTTAGTGTCAGTTGACATTAAGTTTGATGATGAAGTTCAAGGCCTCTTGTTATTATCCTCTTTGCCCGACAGTTGGTCGCAAACAGTGATTGCAGTTTGTAGTTCGTCTACAAATATTACTTTCGATGGGATTCGAGATCTGATTCTGGGAGAAGATTCAAGACGCAGAAGTTCAGGTGAATCATCAGGCAATATGCTAGTCACAGAAGGTAGAGGTAGGGGAAAACAGCGAGGCAGTGGGAGCAGGAAGAGGAGTCAGTCTAAGACTCGTAAGGATATTGAATGTTGGGGTTGTAAAGAGAAAGGACACTTCAGGAATCAGTGTCCGAATGGTAAGAAAGAGGTGAACGTTACAGAAGACGACACAGATGACGGGGTCAGTAGTGATGAGGCTTTGGTTTGTAGTGTTGAGAGTAGCGTTGATGCTTGGGTGATGGATTCTGGTGCATCGTTTCATGCCACTCACTGTAGTGAAACGATGAAGAATCTTAAATTTGGGGATTTTGGAAAGGTTCGACTAGCGAATGATGATATTTTAGAGGTTACGGGTATGGGAGACGTTGATTTGATAACTTCATCCGGTACTTCTTGGACTTTGAAAGACGTGAGGGTTATTCCAAGTTTGAAGAAACGTTTGATATCAGTTGGGCAGTTGGATGACCAAGGGCACGATGTTAAGTTCGGGAATGGGCAGTGGAAAGTAGTCAAAGGGAATCTCGTTGTTGCTCGTGGCAAGAAAATGGGTTCGTTGTATATGGTCGATATGTCATCGAAAGGAGTGGATCCAGTTTTGGTGAAAGACAAAATCCGGTTCACAGAATCTCGTGGGCAGAAGAAGGTTCGTTTTGCAAGTAACAAACCCAGAGCCAAAGTGAAGATTCAGGATGAACGAGCTAGGAAGGTTAAATCAGTTGGGGGACATCGTGACAGTGGGAGCACAGATCGTGTTTCAGTTACAGTTCGACAGTGGATTAAGAAAACCAGTATTCCAGCTGTAAAAGTCTCTCCAATGAATTACTTGCTGAATATGGAGAGTGTTTGTTCTCAGGTTATCTCAGGATCCGGTAGTTCGTTACAGTGGGAGCCGGTAGGGACAGAGAACGGGTCAGGGGCAGTTTCAGCCATGACTGACGTGTTGGAGCTCCGGGGAGCTTCAACGGGCCTTCAGGTTAATTGATGAGAAGGCGGTGGCAACTAGAAGAAGTTTAATGTTCAGATTACAGAAGTACAATCAGAAGTGCAGACGAGAGTACTCAAGGCCTCCGAGTGGGAGATTGTTGGGTTCGTAGGCCTTGTTGGCCCGGTTTATTATATGAAGTCAAAAGAGGAGACGGGTGTGGGCGGTCGGGCCCAAGCCCGGCCCGGTTTAGATTTCTTGCATAATAATTTACTAACCCTAGTTCAGTCTCTATATAAACAACATTATGTACTTGTAATATTTGGTCACTCAATAAAGATATACCTAGTTGCCACCCGTGGACGTAGGTCAGTTTAGACCGAACCACGTTAAATCCTCGTGTTCGGTTTCGTGTGTGTTCAGTTTCGTGAGTGCGTTTAATCCTAACAACATAATCCTCACTGTCTTACGTGTTTCTTCTTAAATTGAATATCCAACAGGAATTATTACTTACCATCTTCAAGACAAAGAAGAGCCATTTTCCATATCAATATCGAGATTCCAGCCTCTGCGTAAAAACAAATAATTATATTATAACAAGTAACAAAAAAATTGTAAATCATAAAGTGAACAAAAATGATACCTTTCTGCAGCTTCTACTTTTAATTGTTCAAGATGGTTTGCAAGTTGGACACACGCAGCTTCAATTGAAATGTTCTTCTCACAGAGTTCTTTCCATTGTGCTGATAAAGCATTTAGCTCGTATGCGGTAGTTTGCTGTTAACAAAACGTACGTGAAACCTCAATTAATGTATTACAGCTCGTTATTTTATATTAACCACATAATGTACCTGATGATATTTTCGTTCCCGGTTAACAG
>NW_027499763.1:0-72720 GCF_021521415.1 Bidens hawaiensis | reverse complement strand
AATCGGGTTAACATCCTCCATCGGAGTCAATCGATTCACCTACACATATTCAATCGGATTCAACCGATTCACAGGTTCAATCGATCAATCTTCTTAATGCGATTCATTTAATCCGAATCATGTAATCTGATTCACGTAGTTGATTTATATGTAATCTGTAGTCTTTCAATTGAAACACTAATTCTATGATCATTATATAACATCGATTTTTTACTTAGAAATATATTACAAACAAAATAAAGTATGTTATCAGTTATCGATAAGTATTATTTAAATAAAGACATATTATCTTTAAAAACACATATTAAACTATCCAAAAAGCAAGTTGATATAGTACAAGATTTAATGTTTAATAGATTAACAAGTAAATGTCTTCGAATATGCAATGTTTGAATTACTTTTATTCTTAGTTGATTGTTTTCGAAGAACTAGGGGCTTTTTATTATTTTTAAGAAGATGATGTGTTCTATATTTAGCAATACTACCTTGCGAATATCTCTATCTTATATTACTGATGGTATATATCTCTTATTCTTATTATTGATTACATAATAGTTATTTATTTATTCAGTAAAATTATCATCTTTAATTTTTTTATTTTTTTACAGGTATCATCAATGAGAATTTAATCTCTACACAACAAAGATTGACCACAAATTGTATGTTTTATTTTTATAACTAGCCATGTTACTATCACTATTATATTATTTATATTTTTTTAAAGTTTAGCTATCTTAAAGAAAAACCGAAGGATAAGCAAAATGGTTTGTGATAACAAAAAGAAGAACCCCTCCCAAATATCTTGCCAGTCTGCACATCATAATGCAACTTTATATCGCCCTTATCATACAATTAATTGTAAGTAATTTTAAATAACCGGCTTGGGTTCATGTTTATTTCAAAATAATTGTAAGCAGTTTTATTGAAATTTAATTGATATATATTAAAATTTTCCGATACATATATTGCAATGATTGTAAACCAAAGTTAAGGAAATATTTAGAGAATTGTAATTTATATGCTTACTTAAAGTAGTATAATTGCTTATATAATATGAACCCATTATCTATCTTATTATGTATATATATGTTTATTTTATTTTATTATATTTTTGACCATACCGTGTGTCACACGGGTTCTAACCTATTTGTTATATTTCACCAGTGCTATATTTACTTAAGCCAGCAATACCGAAAGATTCATTTAATGCATATTGAAGGTTACAATTGAACCATACACATAACCATATGAAACTAAAACCATCAAAGATTTTAGCCCTAAATATAGATATGCGTATTATAACCATAAATCTTGTATTCCCCTATAGAAGGGCGTCAAGTGCTAATCTTTTCTTCTCCCAGTTTCTTATTTAACTTGTTGAAAAGTATTGTAATTCAGGAGGTAAAAAGAAACTTTATAATACTATAGAGTTCTATGTGAAAATGCATTAATGTTTGGGAGGTCAGTGTGAACGAACAGATTCAGGAATCAAACCCCACATTCTCTATATATAGGTCCATTGTATGTTAAGAAACTTACAACATTCTTCAGGGAGTTCAATGAAACTTAAATTAGGGTTTCAACTCAAAATTCATATTAAGCGCCGCTACCCTCATCAGAGATCTTCTTTCCCACCCAGCAACCTCTACACACGATCAGATATCAATTTCATCCTAGGTACTATTTCATGTATTTAGTTTTCATTTATCATTCACCGATTTTATTCAAGGTTTTGAATCATGATCGTTTTTAACACGACAAAACTTCATGCCTTGTTTTCAAAATATACTGGTATATTGCTTTTCGCTTTTATTAGTTCTGATGTGAACTAGATCGTTAATATTACACAAGTTTATAATCAAATGAACAAGAATCTGTACTAGATGGATAATTCTTTTCAAATTTAATTAATTTGGGATTCATGCATTTTTCTTTTGTCTACTCACTTTATAAATTGATCTTTGCCTTTAGGTTCCCATGATAACATGTTGATTGTTCTTAGCATGGAGTTATGCCTTCCAAATTTGTATCGGTTGAGGCAGGTAAAGTTTGAAGTCATTTAAATCTTTGGTTTAGGTTCTGGAATGTTATCAGTCATGTAATTATTATGAGTACTTGGTTCATTTTTTTATTTCTCAAACTTTCCAGGGAACTCCAAATAAGGGTGCGCGTGCTGACTTACCAAAACTAAATCGGCATCTGTTCATAGCGTGTATCTTATAACCACTAGGGTAGTAATCCGTGTATTACACAGGGTTGAAAAATGATATACTATCAAATAAAAAATGTTTGCATATTCGATACAAGTTATATGTGAAATCAAACATGAAGTACATGTTCATGGCATATGAAACAATTATAATTATGATATTATCTTTAAAGCAGAACATGTTTTTCACACCACATTTACATGTTCATGGCATATGAAACAATTATAATTATGATATTATCTTTAAAGCAGAACATGTTTTTCACACCACATTCAAATATGTCATCCACGTTGAAGTAATAAGAAATTGTTAATAATATAATTTTAAGAAAGTCATAATTGAGTTAATTAATAAATATTAATTAGTAATAAATGTATTAATTGTTATATCATTTAACATAAAAATTTGTTAAATTGAAGGAATGGTAATTAAAAAATTAGTTAATTAGATGGAACATGTATAAATGAAAATTGATTAGTTGGCATCCCATATTTTTTCCACGATTTCTTACCCTAAACCTCTCGAAGGATTACCATCCCCACACAAAATATGATTACGAATCCCATATATTTTCTGTAACGGCATATTCAAATTTCCAAAAAAAACATGATAGTTCAAACAATCGTTGTTTTATTAACTTAGGAATCTTAAATTGTTGGAAGTATTGTAAGAGGTAAAAAAAAGAAATTTTATAATGATCATCTACCATATGTAAAAAAAATTTCTCTATATAACCATCTATTATAAGTAAAAGAACATTGCTTTTACTTGAGAAATGTTCTTTATGAGTACTTGAGAAATGTTCTTCTATCATAAGGAAAAGAACATTTCTCTAATGACTTCTGTGGATTATAATCTTTTTTACTTTAAACCATCACATGCCCAGGCCTTTAATAATTAATGGCTATATAAGCACATTCAATAAACACCATTTCTCTATGCTAACCTTTCGATCATGTTGGAGCCAAACAATGAGCGCAGGCCACTAAACGGTCAGCTGAGGGGCACGGTAAGCGGGCTACCTGGCCAAGTAGACCAGGACCGGTGAACCCGAACATGTGCCACGCATCAAGCTCGCGAGGCATGGTCTCTTGTGGTGCTTGTAAGTATCTAAAAGGAAACGTGTCAAGGGGCATCTATGCCCCTCATTCTGGCATGGAACCTCCATTCACAAGGTGTGTGCGGCGGCCAGCATCCTGTCAATGCTCTTGGAGTAACTTCCACCACATTAACGCCACCAAGTAGTTCAGAGCCTTTCGTATGAAGCTCAGGCAAGGTTGCGTGACCCTGTTGGTGGTTGTGTCTCCACTATCTGGTATGCTACAGCAGGTACATGCTAATATTATAGACAATCTATCTTAAAACAAATATAAACATTCAAACTTATGATGATGCCTCTGTTGCCCAGAATCTTCCTCCTACTCAAGTGAAGGGACTTGAGAAAACCAAGGGTTTTACTTCCAAGTTTTCCTCGTCTTCTTTGCCTCAAGGTGTGGGCAATCCTCCAGTCCACACGAGGTATGGTGCTGCCACCTCATCTCTGCGCGCGGCGGACAAGGGAAGCGGTGCTGCGCCTGCTGTTTCGTCTTCTCCAACAGGTATACTTTGTTTATATTTTGTGGTTTTATGAGCGTGATTCCGATAGAGTTATTAAGGAAGCTTTGTTCACTCAAATGTTTGTAGAACCGGCAACGTTGGTGGCTCAACCTCAGGCGCAGCAAGGTGCCAAGGCTATGCCGAAGGTTGTTTTGAAGTCCTCTGTTTTGCCCTCAAAAAGGGGGGAAATGGACTTCATGGCAATGCTTAATTCGCGGACTGCGGTGCGCCAAGGTATTTATTGCGCTTTGATTGTCTGATTTTTTCCTTTAGTTCAAGTCATGAATCATTTCTCCTTGTTGGTTTTTTCATAGGAATTATAGCTGGCACACAAGCTGCTGGTGGCACTGCTAGCGCTGGCGCCGTTAGTTCTGCTCTTGCTCCAACAAGTACTGAATCTCCCCTCATTGGGATCACTAAGGAGCAGGAGACTATTTTTCGCGCTGCTCTAACAGCGTCAAGACCTCCCTCACCTCTTCCTGCGCGCAGCCCTCCTCGTGAGACTATTTTTGATTCTTCCAAGTCGCAGGAGAAGAGACCTGTTATAGAGGATGATGAGGAGGTTAATTTTGAAAATTCTGATGGTGGCCGCGTAAGCCCTATAGCGCCACGAGATTTCGTGGCGCAGCCTTTTTCTCATGGGGCAGGCAGGAGCTCATCAGCTGGCGCTAATCTTTCTGCCGGTTCTCCTCAGGTATAAGTTTATTTTGCTCCGCTGTGCAGACTTCCAAGTTAGTGTTTAGATAACTAAAACGTTTCTTTGCGTTGCTTTGTGTTTGTAGGGAGCCGATCACATATACCGCCCGAGCTGGAGTATCACTGAAGAGAGCTCATTCTAATCCTTGGGCGTATGTGAAGACTTTTGGGCTCACTCTGTTCCTCCAGCTGAAAGGAGGTTTCAAGAGGACCGCGCTCGCGTGGATTTGCTTAATGACCACCTTTTTGCTGGGTCTGCGTTTTTTGCTGCCTCCCAAGAGCTTCGCAATGATTATATAAAGGTACGTGATGCCCTTGCGGAGGCCAAGCAAGAGGCTAAGATTTCTGCTTGGAATCTTTCTGATGCCCGAGAGAAAGCTGAGAAACTCCAAGCAGAACTTAGCGAGAACCGGGCAAGTTCCAACGCTGCTTTTATGAAGCACGGGCTTGAGCTGCAAGCTGCGCGGGAGAAACTGCAAGTGGCAGAGGCAGATGCGGCCAAGTACGCGCGTCAAGCGCCTGACCTGGAGTTGGAAGTGGAGGCGCGTGACCAAACTATTGCGCAGGTTAATACTGAAAAATCTTTATTGGAGACTGAGGTTGCGCGCCTGAAGAAAGAGCTTGATGCTGCGCGAGCGGAAAAGAATGAAGCCTTGGCGGCAGCAGCGTCTGACAAAGAAGAGCTAGAACAAGTCAAGGAAACTGTTAAGTTATTAAACTCTCAAATCCCTGCTCTTGAGACGTCTGTTTCTTCCCTCGCGCAGGACCGTCAATGGTTGATTTCACAGGGTGTGACTCGTTGCGCTTATGCCATGAAATACTCAGACGAGTTTCAGACCCTTGTGATGGACTGTAATGCGGGGTCGCGCTTGGTGGGTCGGGCTGAGGGGTTTAAGGGTGGTTATGAATATGGCATGCTAAAGAAGAATCCATCCGACTACCCTTATCAGCTCGATGCTGTCTGCGCTGACATGGCTGAGGTGGGGGAGAAGTACTTGAATACTCCAATTCCCATCCTTGAGCAGGTATTTTAACCTTAATGAGTTTACTTAACTTATTTTCATAATCTTTGGTACTTATACTGTTCCTTGTGACTTGCAGATAGCCGCGCTTGCTGACCAGCCCGATCTTGGCGCTTTAAAGAAATTACTTGATGAATGTGAAGGGACTGGTGGCAATGATGATGGCGCGGGCAACGCTACCTCTGCCAGCGGCTCTGGCGTGGCCAAAGGACCTACACCTGACGCTATCATGACAGAAGACGACTATATTCAAGACGAACAACTTGATTATGGTGAGTTTGGAGATGACGAGGAGCGGGTTGCGCCAGATGCTGAGGGAGGAAATAATGATGAGGAGGATGAAGAGGTTGATATTAACATAGAGACTTGAAAAGCCCTTCTTTTTTTTTTTTTTTTTTTTGTTTGTAGTTTCTACCTCATCATTTGTAAATTTGTAAACTTCTATGTTTCGGAATGAAATTTTGCTTTTCCCTTACTCGCATCTTGCGCATTCCCAATTCATCTCTTTATATTGCATGTGTGTGCTTGTTGAATATAAGGTATGCTTACACATTGAAACTTGAACAAGGTTGTAAGAAAATTATTTTTACTTAATCCTTAACAGTTGTCATATTTCAAGTTATTTTGCAATATTCTGAATATGCTGACACGTGCCTTGGCATTTCATTATTCCTTTTTTGCGCGACGTTATCGTGCATTTATTATAGGGAATTATGAATGAGTTTTGTAGCCTTTACGTGTCAGTATGTGTTACTCTGCCTATATCCATTATAATCCCATGCGCGGCCCCGACCTGAGACCTTAACAACTATGCTTTGGCATGTGCTTTGCCTTAGTTGTGCTTAGGTATTTTTATGGTCCAGCTGCGCAATACGTAGGATAGATGCTATGAGTAATTTGAGCTAAGGCTCATATTATTGGGCTAAGGCCCTGACGTTTTAGAGTTAAAACTCGTTAACGCGTCTGAGCTTGAAGCTCGCGCATGTATGCTTTACTTCGTTTTATTTTTAGTTTGATGTCAATACAATGTTGTCATATTGCTCAAAATTAATAAAGGAAAGTGTGAAACATGTATGCAAAAGGTAATAGAACGCATATTAAGAAAAAGTAGAGCGTATCATTATTCGTAATGGCTTAAAAAGCCTTGATTACAAACTTGACAACTTTTACATGAAACATTTTCTAAGTTGTGCTGCGTTCCATGTGCGCGGGATCTTCTTTCCATTTAAATCTTTTAAAGCGTATGCGTCTTTTCCCAATTCTTCCGAGACTTGATAAGGTCCCTCTCAGTTGGGAGACATCTTTCCCGGGGGTATTGCGCGACTAGCTTCATTGTTCCGAATGACACAATCATTCTTCTTGAAGTGGCACTCTTTCACGCGCTGATTGTAGTATTTTTCTAGCTTTTTCTTGTATTTGGCTTCACTGATGATAGCCGCCTCTCTGCGTCCCTCAAGTAAATTGAGATCCAACCTCCTTTCTTGCTCGTTATCCGTCTTACTCATCATGAGCACTCTATAGGATGGGCATCCAATCTCTGCTGGAATCATAGCCTCTGTTCCATAGGTTAGGCTGAACGGGGACTCGCCATTGCTGGTTTTGCTTAATGTCCTGTGCGCCCACAGGACATTAGGTAACTCCTCGACCCATGCATGGGACTCTCCCTCCAACCTTTTCTTCAGCCCATTCAGCAAGCTTTGGTTCTCGCGCTCCACTTGGCCATTCCCTTGAGGGTGGTATACTGAAGTGAAGACCTGATTGATGTGCAATTCCTTGAACCAACTGGATATCTTCCTGTCAGTGAATTGTTTGCCATTGTCGCTCACGATTTCCATGGGCAGGCCAAAACGGCATACGATGTGGCTCCAAATAAATTGCTTCATTGCCTCGGCTGTGATTTTTGCCAGTGGCTTGGCTTCAACCCATTTTGTGAAATAGTCTACTGCCACTACCAAAAACTTTACTCGCCCTGGCGCTTGTGGTAAGGGACTCACAATATCGATTGCCCACTTGTGGAAAGGCCATGCAGAGGTCACCGGGATCAAGTTGTTCTTTGGCCGCATGGTATTTGGCGCATAGCTCTGACACGCTTTGCATTTTTGGATCTCTTTTAACGCGTCCAAGTACATGCCTGGCCAATAGTAACCTGCGTTCATTGCCTTGGCGACCACCATGCGCGGGCCAGCATGTATTCCACAGATTCCTTCGTGTATCTCTCTGATCACATAGCTTGCTTCCTCAGCGTCTAGGCATTTCATGAGTGGTCCAAGATAAGAGCGTCGATATAACGTACCATCGAGCATTTTGTAGTTCTGCGACTTGTGTCTTATCTTCCTCGCGTGTGCGCGATCGTCTGGTACCTTTCCCTCATTCAAGAATTCCATTATTGGAGTTATCCATGATGAAGGTGTTGTATGAATTACAAGAACAGACTTCGCTCCCACTGACGGGTTGCTCATTACTTCCACCCTGACATATTTGCCAAAATGATCGAAGCTGGTTGATGCCATCTTGCTTAGCGCGTCGGCAGACTTATTTTCACTGCGCGGAATGTGTATGATTATGAAAAAGTCAAATTGTTCGTTGAGTTTCTTCGCCTGCTCTAGATACAGAGGCATGGTGTTCTCCTTGGCATCATAAAGACCATTGACTTGTGTTGCTACCAGGTATGAATCTACATGAGCCTCTAGCTTTTTAACTCCGAACTTGTGCGCGATGCGCAAACCAGCCAGCAGGGCTTCATATTCAGCTTCATTGTTGGTGCTCTTGAAATCCAACCTGATTGCGTAAGTATACTCATGATTTTCTGGATCCACCAGTTTGAGGCCTGCGCCGGACCCTTCGTTGTTTGAAGCTCCATCAGTGAATAATCTCCAAACGTTTTCTTCATTATTGGCTTGCGGAGGGTCTACTTCGCGCTGAGCCTCTTCGACTTTTCCTTCAGGGATTTCTGCGATGAAATCAGCTAAGACTTGTCCCTTGATTGCTGGACGAGGCTTATAGGTGATCGTGTGCTCCCCTAATTCCAGCGCCCATTTTGTCAGCCTTCCTGAGAGCGCGGGACGTCGCAAGACTTGCTGGATGTTGTAATCAGTCAGGACTTCAATAGGATGACCGTTGAAATATCTGTGAAGCTTGCGCGACGCATGCGTTAGTGATAAAACTAACTTTTCTATGATGGTGTAGCGCGTCTCAGGATCTGTCAGCACCCGACTTACATAATAAATTGGTGTTTGGATTCCCTTGCGATCCACCAATAATACTGCGCCAATGGCGCTCTCTCCTGCTGACAGGTACAACATTAAAGTTTCACCAGGTAGTGGAGCTGTGAGCGCATGCAGATTTATCAGACATTCTTTTATCTCACTGAAAGCTTGCTCGGCCTCAGGCGTCCACTTGAATTGGCTTTTCTTTAAGCAATTTCTCAATGTGTTAATGAATGGGGTAGATTTGCTTGCATGGTTTGCTAGGAACCTGTTAATTGATACCAATCTACCATTCAACTTTTGAACTTCCTTCATGGTGGATGGTGAGGGCATGCCGAGGATGGCCTCCACCTTCTCTGGGTTCACCTTGAAACCATCCTTGGTGACCATTACGCCGAGAAATTTCCCTTTTTCCACGCCGAATGTGCATTTGCTCGGGTTGAGCTTCATGTTTACTTCCTTTAGGCGCCGAAGGGTTTCTTCGATGTCTTTGAGCATTTATTTTTCCTCCCTGCTTTTAATCACCAAATCATCCACGTAGACTTCTAAGTTTTTTCCAATCTGCTCGTTGAAAATTGCATCCATGAGTCTTTGGTAAGTGGCTCCTGCATTCTTCAAACCAAAGGGCATTTTTGTGTAACAGAAAACACCCTTGTCAGTTCTGAAAGCAGTCTTGTCTTCATCCTGCGGTGCCATTTGAATTTGGTGATAGCCCTTATAGGCATCCAGGAAACATTTGAGCTTAAACGGCACCACAGAGTCCACCTTCATGTCAATGTTTGGGAGGGAGTAACAATCTTTTGGACACGCCTTGTTGAGGTCCTTGAAATCAATGCACATTCTCCATGACCCATTGCTCTTCTTTACCATCACAGGATTGGCTACCCATGTTTGATATCGTATTGGGCGAATGATATTCGAGCGCAGTAGATCTTCTACTTGCTCATTCATGGCCTTTGTCTTCTCGTCTCCCATGACTCTTTTCTTTTGAGCAATTGGCTCCACGGACTTGAATGTGTTGAGAGAGTGCTGCGCCAGGTCTCGCGGAACCCCAGTCATATCAGAATGTTGCCACGCGAAGACTGACATATACGTTGTGAGCAATCTTTTCATTCTCACTCTTGTGTCATCTGATATCGTAGCTCCGATTGTGATTGTTTGTTCTGGGAATTTTGGGTTGAGAATCCATTCCTCTGGCGCGTTGTTTGCCACTGGAAGCTTCATTCTCCCCTCTCGAGGTATACTTATTACTGCGCATAAATGATCTCGGTACACAAATGTTACTCCTGTTGGTGTTGGGAACCCCAACGCGCCATGCGCTGGTGACGGTATGGCGTTGAATTGGGCAATCGTTCCTCTACCCAAGATCATACTATGGCATGAAGTGGTGGGCAAGACCAGGAAGTTTACAATTTCAGCTCGCTTGTGCTTCTAATCCCCCATAGTTAGTTCGAATTGTATCTGACCTAGGGGGTGAATAATTTCGTTTGAGACACCCGAGATTGGTGCACTCACAACTTCGAGCCTTGCTTGGTCTGCTGGATCCAGCTTCCTGAAACATTGCTCATACATGATGTCTGACTCACTACCGGTGTCCACCAGGACTCTTGACACCTCATAATGAGCGATGTGTGCAGTGATGACTAGAGGACTGCTGATAGACGGGCCTCCTCTGATTCTTGGAAAGATTACTTGTTGCTCGCGCCAATCCCCTTGGATTTGCGCGCTTCTCTTCCTCGATCCTTGCCCTTGCCTTCTTCCTTCAGCTACACAGATTCTTTTGAATTTTTTACTGGCTGAGGCTCCATCTGGTTGTTCGTTCTCTGGTCTTGGATTTTTTACCAGGTGAGCCAACTTGCCTGATTTCACATCTTTTTCGATCGCATCCTTCAAATGATGGCATGCATCGGTGTTGTGCCCTGTGGATTTGTGAAACTCACAATATTTGCCACTGTTCGGTGGTCCCTTATGGAGTAATGGCCTGGGGTTTTTTAACTGGACATTCTCTGTGCTTAACACTTGCGAAGGCGTTTTGGTGAGGGGAGTCCATAGTCTTGGTAGAGGTCTGTTAGGCTCTCTGCCGCCTTCCTTCTTGTCATCTTCTCCGCGATTAAGAATGTCTTTTTGGGGTTGGGGTGAACTTTGTTGCGCTTGCTTTTCTGCCGGAGAATAATAGGTTTGTTGCAACCTGGACCATACGGAGTTTTGTTTGCCCCTCCTTTCATTGTTGCGTGGTGCTCCTGTTTGATGCCCTTTATCTCTTGCTCTGTCTTGGGAAATTTGTTTTTCATTTCGTGCGAAGACTCGCGATGCTTCCATAAGCTTAGCCCAAGTGGTTGGCATGCCTTCTCTGCTCACGAGAGCTCTGCGGAGTTGATCACTGCGCGCACCTTGTATAAAGGCCACGCGCAAGAGTTGTTCAGTGATGCCTCCAATTGCAAGAGATTCCTGATTGAAACGAGTTATGTAGTCTTCAATGGTTTCATCATTCCTGCGTACGCAGTGCATGATGTCATCGGGGTCGCGCGTGTGTCTGCGCTGCTGTACAAAGTGAGCCTAGAACTTTTCCAATAGCTCTTCGAACCCATCGATTTGTCCTGTCGGCAAGCTTTCGAACCAGACACGCGCTGCACCCGTGAGGCAGCGAGCAAACATGTGACACCATGTTGGCATCGTCCAGCTTTCTAAGTTTCCAGTGTTATAAAAACCTTGTACTTGCCTAAACCACTTGGCATCTTGGTTTTGTGTTGGATGGGAGCCTTCGCAATGCGCTCAGCGAATTTTGAATGTTTTACCAAGATGGCTGGCCTATATGGTGTGGTTACGTCCACTTGCCCTTTCGCTTGTGGGTTGTATGGTGTGTATAAATCTATATCAGCTTTGGCTCCAGGTGCTATGTGCATGTGTGCGCGAAGCTGTGATCCTCCTGCATGAGTATCTCGCGTCTTCTTCATGCTGTGCACCTCTTCCTCATCACTAATATCAGCTTGTTCGGTGTGAACAGAATGACCGTCTTCCAGCGCGCGCGTCTTTTTTGTTGTTCCCTGAATGGTTTGTTTATCAAATGCGAGCCTTTGTGTTAAATCGGCTAACTTTTTGTGTTTTACCAACTCATTGTATTTGTCCATTAAACGCCGTTGTTCGTTTATGAGCCATTCTTTAGGGTCATTGGTTTCAACTTCCGGGCCCATTGGTCCTTTTTGTTTTGTACCAGTCAGATTTTGGAACGTGAGATCGTCTGGGGGAGTTTCAGTTTGATTATGAGGTGTTGTGTTGAAGGGATGGTTACTGGCGGTGCGCGCAGTGTCACGCGGCGCCCTCAGAACCTGATGTCCCTCATTAACATCCTCAAGCTCATTATCCTCCAGAACTTGATCGTTATTTCGAACACCGGAAACCATGGTGAAGATTTTCAGAGAGAAAATTGATGAAATAGTGGTTTTGTTGTCGTTGTAACAGGTGATGGCGCCAATGAAGAAGCGTGTATCGACTTACTTGTATACGATCAACGTTCCTCGGGTACGAGTATGCTATATCACCGATGGTTTTCCGGGATACGGGTTCTTCCACCTACAAAACGAACAGCACCGTGAGCTTACCCCTCAGAAAGGGACAGAGGGGTC
Source organism: Bidens hawaiensis (assembly GCF_021521415.1). NCBI lineage: Eukaryota > Viridiplantae > Streptophyta > Magnoliopsida > Asterales > Asteraceae > Bidens > Bidens hawaiensis. The sequence continues at coordinate 60,367 of NW_027499763.1, read as the reverse complement.
CTCTTTGGGGTAACCCTCCGGTGTGAGAATCAGATATTGTAGGAGAGGATAATCAGGATGTGAAAATGAGTAAAGGATTTAGCATATATTTTCTTGCCTGCCTCTCACTGTTGAGGTGGTGTGGTATTTATAGTATTAGGGTATCCAATGATTGGGCTCAGACCCAATTAGGGCCTTTTTGGCCTCCTCCTATTGCTTCGCGCCACGTGTACTTAGGACACCTGGTGCTTTTTCATTGATTATTCTCTGACCAAGGTATTTCACCTGACCCATGTGCCATCACGTGGTGGCACATGGGCTTTGCTGAGTTGTCCACCCTTCATTGGCAGCTGTCAACATCAGCACATTCTTTATTCCTTAAAAGATACCTTCTGGAAGGTTGCCTGATGAGTACAATCATGGTTGTCCTTATCCTGATTTGGATTAGACTATTGTCTCATTTGTTGTGTGTCGCTTACGCGCGGCCTTTATGCGCCTATCCCGGGGATGCGCAAGGTCTTCTCTTTATTCTCACACTAAATGTGTGTGTTGTGTGCATATGTGATATGCGCCACGCGCAGATGTTTCATGCGCTTGCGCATAGGTTTTGGCTTTGTGGGTTGACCCGCCTCGCTTGCGCTTGCGCATATGTGATATGCGCCACGCGCAGATGTTTCCTGATTTCAAGCCTCTTGTCTATATCTTGTGAGTTGACCCGCCCCGCTCGATGTTAAGGCGGGTGCATACCCCTTCAATATCTATTTTGATGTTAAAATATAAAGCCATGTCTAAAGATCAAATATTCACGCTATGGTACTTCTAAAAGCAATGATACTAAATTGTAAGTTTGGCAAGTACATTTTTTATGTTATAGTTAAATCAATTAGTTTAATTCTATATCCAAAGTAATCAAAATTACAATTGACAATTTGGTTTAATTTGCAGTTGACGTATCCAAAACTTTATTTTCATACATTTCAAATTGTATGATACATATATTTTAATGTGCAAATGCAATTATTTATATTAAATAACCATTAACAATACTCAAACGTATACATGGTTTAACTTTATTTTTTCTTGCAATTGTAATTGTAATTGAATTATAGTTTAAAATAAGTATATTGGTTATTGTGGCCCTCTTGAAAGACGAAAAGCATGAGAACTCTATTTAGATATCAGAATATTATATTATAAGGTCATGTCTGGTCCTACTACTCCTCTGCCAATGAAGTTTCTAATAGCAGCAACACTTTAGATTGCAAGATTTATAATTACAGTATTAATATTATAGTTATAACAGTTGTTTTGTTAATGTATCAAAAATATTCAATTTGAGCATTAACATATTTCATCCTTTTGTAGTTGTCGTCTAGAACTCACTTTTCAGACGTTTCAAATAGCATGCCACAAATTTTTCTTTTGTGACGTGCACATGAAATTATTTTTATTGAATGATCATTTAATGACACTCAAACATATACATGGTTTTAACTTTTTCTTGATATTGTAATCGATTTACAGTTTCTAATACAGATATGGGTTATTCCAACCCTGTTGAGAGATGAAATGCACAAAAACTCTACTTGGATGCTAGAAAATCATATTATAAGGTCATATCTAAAAGATCAAACGCTCACTGCTCGTATACCTGAAGGTTCTAATAATAGCAATACTTGAGATTGTAAGAGGGGAATGAGCATTCATGGGTACTACATATACGTCTCCCAATGATGCACTGCCACCTCATTTTTGCTCTCAAGCACTCACAAACCACAAAATCATTAGGAACACCTACCACAGTTAGTTTAACACTTTTTGTTTGTTTTTTACTCTCTAAGTACAATAAATGTCACAAATGAATTAATTTTATGTGACAAACTTTTGCCATGGAATGAAGCCGTGCATCATACCCACATAGGATGGCGGCAGTGTTGCCATGTGGTTTAGAGCCATGCACCATACCCATATTGGTGCACCGTCCTCTCTAAGATTTACAATTACATTTTCTACATTATCGTTTTAACAAATATTTTGTTAATGCGTCTGAAATAATCAAATTGATTGGTAACATATTTCATCTTTTTGTAGTTGTATCAAAACTCCATTAATTTAGACATTTCAAATGGTATGCCACATATTTTCCTTTGAAATGTGCAGATGAAATTATTTTTATTTAAATAATCATGTAATAATACTTAGACATCATTGTTTTAACTTTAATTTTTCTTACTATTGTAATTGCTTTAAAATTTGTTGTAGTAGCATTGCCATAAGAAAAGAACGAAAATTCTATTTGGATATAGAAAATCTGATATAAAAGCAAGAACAACAACAAGTTTGAAGATGTTATTGTCGTCGAAAAATATAACTCGAATTCCATACTGAGAAAGAAAATTTGACATCAGGTTCATGATTTACATATGATGATAGAATCTTCCATATTCCATAGTATCTATCCAAATAAGTATCAATCAGTTTCATCTTATGATGTTAAGGCTGGTTTGATATTATAAAATTTTATTTACAAGTAATAAAATACATAACATGGAAATATACAAACAAGGACTTCACAAAACGCAATTGTTAATATATACATAGAAATATTTAAAGATTTACGAAGCTCAACATATAATTCTCTTATTCATTTTGTTTAATTTCTAATTCATTCTACCTTTTGATATATCTTTATATTAATTGTTCAACATGTTTTATGTATTTCACGTTGTGAAGTTATTTCAATAAATTCATTTATTCCAACCTTGTGTTTCATACGGGTACCTAACCTAGTACACTAATATAGAAGTTCTTTGCTATGAGCTGCACAGAACAAGTCATTTCGTTTTACCTTTAATGCATCGAATTTCTTCTATTAGTTTTTGTTAAGTAATTAAAATGTGCTCCATTGAACAATCTCATACATGTTCATGTCAAAACATGGTTTCTTGTAGACGCCCGAAGCTGTTTGATGAAATGCCTATATAGGGACATATCTTTGTAAGTTATATTATAGCAAGCAAATTCTATGTTATTTCTTTCTCACTTTAGGTATGCGTTTTTCTTTCTTTTTTCGTTTTCCTTTTTTTTTTTTACATTTTAAACCCGAAAGTACGTACAATTTAGAAAACCTCCCCTGGTAAACTTCTCATGATGACATTCCAATTTTAGGAAGTTTTTCAAGTGAGCATTGTCTCCGAATCTTGATCTCTAGAAATTGAAGTACTTGTCTATAATGGCATTAATTCATAAGAACAAAAGCATCATATATTGTAGCACCATGAAAATATCCCATCTAGTTTTTTGCCAAAAATGTCAAGATTAGAAGTTAAAGGCCAAAAATGTCAATTCTGAAAGATTAAGGACTGAAAATGAAAATTTTGAGTTTTTAGACCCACTGCGCTACGCGATGGAGCGCGATGGTCTCCCAATGAACTTCGTCGCGCTACGCGGCAGAGAATCACACAATTCAAGAAAAAGTGGGGCGCCGCGCTACGCGACGGCCAAACTCAACTGGTCCATCGCGCTACGCGATGACCAGGTTAAGTAACCCGAGACATGTGGCCAACCACGTGTCAACACGTGGCAGCCTCTGGTAAATTGAGGCGTTGCGCTTCGTGACTGTCCCTGGGAAAGGGTCATCGCGCTACGCGACGACCTGGAAACTCAAGTATAAAAGGGGCAGCTACGGGTTCAGCCAATTCCATCACCATTTCACACTCATTTCACACACTTAACCTAGGAAATCGTGCCAAGGGCGTTCTAGGGTGTCGAGGGTCGTTTTCGTGAAAAACCGAGGTGTTGTTACACTGTTTAACGAGCTGTTGATCTTGTAACGAAGTACAAGCTGAATTGCTGCTGATTTCTAAAAGATCTTAAGTTCCGTCAAGCCGATTAAGGTAGGAATAGGATTAAGTTACTTTAAATATCTAGTTACAACTTAGTTAAGAGTATAGTCGTTAAACTGTTAATATTTTCCAAGTAATGTTTTATAAAGTAAAGACGTTGCTTCCATGTGAAGTAATGTTATCAAAACTATTATTTTGACGGGCATGTAGTAACTGGAAGGGGGTATCATTAGTAGACTCTTCTTGCCTAAGGAAAGCAATTCGTATAAATCCTAATCAACCGCGAGACCCGTTCGCTTACCTGGAGAAGTTTGCCAACGTGATATCCTTTATTAGGCCAAAGCGTGCTATTCCAAACGTCATATGTAAATTCAAAGTATTTTCATAAAACGACTATAACTATACTAAGGTTAGGACAGACCTAAGAGTCTGCTAATCAGACCTCGAGTCTGCTGAACTGAATTAGACATCAAGTCTGCTGATCAGACCTCGAGTCTGCTGAACTGAATCAGACCTCGAGTCTGCTGAAACCGAAACAGATTTAAAGTCTGCTGAATAATCCCAACTAGGTACTTATGCATACCTATTATAAATATAGGTTAATAGCATACTAAAGCCAAGGAGGTTGATATTTCTTACTGATAATGTAAGGTGCACACGTTAACCTTTTACCGTCTGAACTGATTTTACTCTTGTAATAGACTGGTTGTTTATTACAAAGAGTTTGATAAATGTTTGCATGAGATATAATCTCTAAAATCGTTATAATACAAAATAAATAATAAAAAGCAACTCAGACCGAATACACATGTGTCTGGATCCAAACATAACTGATAATTGGCATACAAAACCAAGTCAGTCATAACCAGTTCTCCATAAGGGTAACATAGCCTAGGGGAAAGTTGTCTCCGAACAGGGGCTATGTACTCGGGGAACCTTTGAATTGTGTGTGTAGCGCAGTGGTACAAATCCCGGGAATGGACAGGCATTCCTGCTGAGATTGTGAACAGAAAATTATGTTATTTAACGACTGTTATAAATGTTTTATTGAGTCAACGTTTCACCAGCATATAGCTGACGTGTTTTTCCCACCCTTGCAGGTAACTAGATGATAATAGATGATATACAAGGATTGGAGTCTTAGAAGATCGCTCGAGATGGCTCGTTTTTGAATATTACAAATCCTTGTATTATTAATATCACGATTTTGTAAACCTGAAACTTGGGTGTTTAATTCCCGAGTAATTTTGATAATGTAAATTAATATTTTGATATTTAAAGACTTCCGCTAAAATGAACCCGCTACTCTGATATATTTATAAAACAGGTACCAACTGATGGTCACACTCCGAGGCCCTGGTTTGGGGTGTGACAGGTTGGTATTAGAGCCATCAGTTTCAGCGAATTAGGTATTAAAATTAGTACCTAAGCTTTAACCATTTATCTGATAAGTAGGGATAAGTTATGATTGGTAGTCTGCCTATCCCTAAGTTATTATATATACAGATGTCTTACACTAACTACTACAGACAAAAACGTTGGGTCGCAAGGCGATCTAACCCTACCCCCCGATGCTGAGCCGTCTGACCGAGTTAGCACAAATTTTGGTCCTAAGTGGCCAACTGTTTCGGTAAATCCGACTGAACCGGTGCACGTGAACACGTCTAATCTGAATCTGATGAATCCAAATCAATTACACCCTGTTGATCAAATCGATCCTTACTTGGCTTACGGAAGCCAACCAATTTATGCTCCGGGAAGTCCAGAAATGCCAATCGAAATATCCAGCGACACTTCCGAAAGTGTTCCAATGACCGGTACCCTGAACTATTATCCATATGATGTGGAAGTTTAAAGTATAGTCAAACAAGAAACCAGTACTGAATCCTCAAGTTGGATGAACTGTCATTCCAACCAGAGTTTATGGCATTTTAGATCACCCCCACCAGGTGCTCAAACTTTAGCTGAACCAAGTCGAAGATCAGTTTATTATTCTGATAATCCTAATTTTCCACTGTATCATGGACCTATACCAACCATAGTTGAACAAGCAAACGAGATACGAGAAGAAGCCCGCTTGATTGAAGAATTTTATACAACCAACCTTCCTGATGAGGAAATGCAGACTTATATAGCTAATCCTCACCTGTATCCGAGAGAAAACGCTTATCTTTTTCCTTCAGCGTCTGCACCGGTAGGGTATCCCAACCCACACAACTCGGTGATGGATGAATTAAGAAATGAAAGGATCAAGAAGAAAAAGATAGGCGATAAGATCATAAAAAATGTGATAAGATGAAGAAGATGGTTAAGAAATGGGCCAAAGATTAGGATTATATAACTACTGTTGTTGTATTTCTATCTTTTGTAATATTATGCATAAAAGTTTGCGTGTTTTGTTTTAAATTCATGTATTCATATGATTTACAGAATGTCTGAACAACAAGAAACCCGAGTCAGTCAAGGGAGTCAAGCTGATAAAGCAAAGACCCTTGAAAATAATAATTTATTACCTGAAGAATACATTAGAGGAATTCGTGATATGATAAAAGAAACAGTTTCTCCGTTAATCAAAGAAGCTGTGACTCCTCTAATAAAAATTGTTCAAGACCACACCGCGAATTCAAAAAGTGTGGCTAGGTCGAAATCAAGATTAATTAAACAACCAAGTCATAGCATATCCGTTCATTCTAAACCAAAAGATTCAAAAAGAACAAGAGATGATAAAATAAAAGAACCAAAAGATAAGGGATACGAGAGTTCTACTGCTGATTATGAACCAAGACAAACAAAGAGAAGGAAAGTCAATACGGGATGTACGTTTGAGGACTTTCAAGTATATAAACCGAAAGAATTCTATGGGGATAAGGGCGCGATTGTTACTCTTCGTTGGCTTGAGGAAATGGAGTCAATAATTATCATCAGTAAGTGTACCGAAGAGGAGAGTATTTAGTACTCGTCCCAGATGTTTAAAGGAGAGGCGCTGGAATGGTGGAATACGTTAATAGACGTGAAAGGAAGAAGTAATCTGTATAATCTTGAATGGGAACCTTTTAAAGAACTAATCAAACAAAGATTCTGTCCTATCCACGAGGTTGATCAGATTCAAACCAAGCTTTGGAACCACAAGGTTATTGGCACTAATATCAAGGAATACAAAACTAAATTCCTTGAGTACTGCAGGCTTGTTCCACATCTTGTTACTCCCGAATATAACAAGGTGACCCGATATATTTATGGTTTGCCAAAGGAAATCCGTGATCATATGAGATCACACATGCCTGCAACAATCGAGTATGCTATTGAGCTGGCTGGATATTTGATGGATAGTATGATAGAAATCGAGAGGAGGAAAGGAAGATGGTGACTGAGAAGAAACGTGAAGTTGATGAGAAGAGAAAGTTTGAAAAAGGGAAGGAGAGGTCGGCTGCATTTAATCGACTGATGTGTAAAAACTATGGTAAGCGACATGATGGGAGGTGTTTGAAGCCTACACTGAAATTTGATGTTCGCAAGTTTGATCCGTATTCAACTTGCAACTTTTGTAAACGACCGGGACACAAGGAAGAGGATTGTAGGAAGAAATTAATCGTCTGTTTTGATTGTGGAGAAAAAGGGCACTTTAGTGCGGAATGCACTAAGAGGAAACCCGTATTTGGAGGCGCCAGTGGTAGTGGTGCCAGGAATGAAGCCAAGAGGGGAAATGCCCGTGCATTCATGCTTAACACTCAGAAGGCGGGAGAATTACCAGACGTGATTACTGGTACGTTTCCTATTAATAATGTTTATGCTAGGGTTTTATTTGACTCTGGAGCCAATCAAAGTTTCATAGATTATAAGTTTTGTAGTCTATTGAATGAACCTCTAGCTAAATTGAATAATCAATATGAAGTAGAAACGGCTAATGGAAACTTAATCCGAATATCTGAGGTATTAAATAGTTATATTATCTTAGCCGGATATGAATGCCATTGCAATTGTTACCAATGGAGTTAGCTGGATTTGATGTTATTTTAGGGATGGACTGGTTAGCTGCCAACGAAGCCCGAATACTATGTAATGAAAAGGCTATTGAAATTTTAACCCCAAACAATAAAATGATGCGAATAGTTGGCGATAAAGATTCTGGTAAGATAGGAATCATTTCAAAAATAAAAGCTAGTCATTGTTTGGGAAAATGTTGCTTAGCATTTATGGCTTATGTAACCAAGGAGCCCGAGCCTAAGAAACTAGAAGAGGTCCCAATTGTCGCTGAATTCAAGGATGTATTTCCTGATGAATTGCTTGGAATTCCGCCCGATCGAGAAGTTGAGTTTAGAATCGATTTAGTTTCGGGAACAACTCCAATTGCTAAATCTCCTTATAGATTAGCACCAACTGAGATGAAGGAAATGAAAAAGCAGTTGGATGAGTTATTGGAAAAAGGATTCATACGACTGAGTTCTTCACCCTGGGAGCTCCAATATTGTTCGTTAAGAAGAAAGACGGATCAATGAGGATGTGTATTGATTACCGAGAATTGAATAAAGTCACGATCAAGAATCGATATCCGCTCCCGAGGATTGATGATCTTTTCGATCAATTACAAGGAGGAAGTTGTTTTTCCAAAATTGATCTAAGATTCGGTTATCATCAATTGAAATTTCAAGAAGAAGACATATCCAAGATAGCATTCAGAACCCGATACGGACATTATGAGTTCACTGTTATGCCTTTTGGACTCACTAATGCTCCGGCAGTTTTTATGGATATGATGAATCGAATCTGCAAACCTTACTTGGATAAGTTTGTTATTGTTTTTATTGATGACATTCTTATTTATTCCAAGACGAAAGTAGAACACAAAGCTCATTTGAAAACCATACTCGAAACATTGAGGAAAGAGAAGCTTTATGCCAAATTCTGGAAATGCGAATTCTGGTTATCCGAAGTACAATTTCTTGGGCATATTGTTAATGAGAAGGGTATTCAAGTTGATCCAGCAAAGATTGAAGCTATTACCAAATGGGAGAAACCCAAGACTCCGACTCAAGTAAGAAGTTTTCTGGGGTTAGCAGGTTATTATAGAAGGTTTATCCAGAACTTCTCAAGGATAGCGGTTCCATTAACTTCACTTACTCGGAAGTCTATGAAATTCGAATGGGGACCAAAGCAAGAAGAGGCATTTGAAACTCTTAAACAGAAATTAACAAATGCACCCGTCTTAGCCTTGCCTGAAGGATAAGATAATTTCATTGTATATTGTGATGCTTCACATACAGGAATGGGATGTGTTTTGATGCAAGGGAAAAAGGTAATTTCTTATGCTTCACGACAATTAAAGGTTCACGAGAAAAATTACACCACCCATGATCTGGAATTGGGAGCTATAATTTTTGCATTAAAGTTATGGCAACACTATTTTTATGGTGTGAAGTTTACAGTTTATACTGATCATAAAAGTCTAAAGCACATATTTGATCAGAAAGAATCGAACATGAGACAAAGACGATGGATGGAGACGTTGGATGATTATGATTGTGAAATAGTTTATCATGAAGGTAAAGCTAATGTGGTAGCTGATGCTTTAAGTAGAAAAGAGCACGAAAAGCCAAAAAGAGTACGAGCTTTGATGTTAGAAACCAAAATTGATTTATTAACTGAAATCAAGGAAGCTCAGAAGTTGGCATTAGAAGGAAATAACATAAAGGCTGAAAAAGAAGCTGGAACAATAGATCAATTAGTTAAGGGTGACGACGATATACTCAGATTAGGGAAAAGAATCTGGGTACCAATGGTAGGGAACTTGCGGGAGAAGATATTGGAAGAAGCTCACAAATGTAAGTATATGATGCATCCAGGAAGCAATAAGATGTATCATAATCTCAAGGGTGAGTATTGGTGGATCGGAATAAAGAAAGAGATTGCCTTGTATGTGGCTAAGTGTCTGACATGTTCAAAGGTTAAAGCCGAGCATCAAAAGCCGTTGGGTTTGTTAACACAACCTGAGATCCCGATTTGGAAATGAGATATGATTACCATGGATTTTATTATGAAATTACCTAAGACATCACGACAAAATGATGTTGTCTGGGTCATTGTGGATAGACTGACCAAATCAGCCCATTTCATTCCAATTCAAGAAACATATAACATGGATAAATTGGCGCAACTATATGTGGAAAACATTGTATCATTGCATGGTGTGCCATTGTCAATCATATCCGACAGAGATAGTCGCTTCACTTCCAACTTCTGGAGAAGTTTTCAAAAAGCGATGGGTATACGGTTAAATTTGAGTACTGCTTATCATCCACAGACGGATGGACAAAGTGAGAGAACAATTCAAACATTGGAAGATATGCTTCGCGCTTGTATTATACATCTAGGTGGAAGCTGGGATACTCACCTAGCATTGATGGAATTATCGTATAACAATAGCTATCACACAAGCATACAAATGGCTCCATATGAAGCACTATACGGATAGAAATGTAGAACACCTATATGTTGGTCTGAAATTGGTGATAATCAGTTATCAGGTCCCGAGATTGTTCAAAGAACAACTAACCAAGTAATACAAATCCGAGAAAGATTGAAAGCAGCACGTGACAGACAGAAGAGTTATGCTGATGTAAGACGAAAACTGTTAGAATTCAAAGAAGGAGACAAAATGTTGCTCAAAGTATCACCATGGAAAGGTGTGGTTCGTTTTGGAAATAAAGGAAAATTAAGTCCGCGTTTTGTTGGACCACTTAAAATTGTTGAAAGAATAGGTCGTGTAGCTTATCGACTTAAGTTACCTGAAGAAATGCAAGGAATCCATGATGTATTTCATGTATCGAATCTAAGGAAATGTTTAGCTGATGAAACACTTGATATGCCTTTAAGAGATGTATAAGTAAATGAGAAACTCAACTTTGTAGAGGAGCCGATACAGATTGAAGATAGTCAAATCAAGTTCTTAAAGCGCAAAAGGTTGAAATTGGTAAAAGTAAGATGGAATTCCCAACGTGGTCCGGAATTCACTTGTGAACTTGAGTCCGAGATGAAACGAAAATATCCACATCTGTTTACATAAATCTCGAGGACGAGATTTTTCTAAAGGTGGAGAGGATGTAACACCGTGAAAATATCCCATCTAGTTTTGGGCCAAAAATGTCAAGATTAGAAGTTTAAGGCCAAAAATGTAAATTTTGAAAGATTAAGGACTGAAAATGAAAATTTTGAGTTTTTAGACCCATCGCGCTACGCGATGGTCTCCTGATGAACTTCGTCACACTACGCGACAGAGAATCACACAATTCAAGAAAAAGGGGGGCGACGCGCTACGCGACGGCCAAACTCAACTGGTCCATCGCGCTACGCGATGACCAGGTTAAGTAACCCAGGACACGTGGCCAACCACGTGTCAACACGTGGCAGCCTCTGGTAAATTGCGGCGTCGCGCTTCGCGACTGTCCCTGGGAAAGGGTCATCGCGCTACGCGACGGCCTGGAAACTCAAGTATAAAAGGGGCAGCTACGGGTTCAGCCCATTCCATTACCATTTCACACTCATTTCACACACTTAACCTAGGTAATCGTGCCAAGGGCGTTCTAGGGTGTCGAGGGTCGTTTTCGTGAAAAACCGAGGTGTTGTTACACTGTTTAACGAGCTGCTGATCTTGTAACGAAGTACAAGCTGAATTTCTGCTGATTTCTAAAAGATCTTAAGTTCCGTCAAGCCGATTAAGGTAGGAATAGGGTTAAGTTACTTTACTAGTTACTTTAAATATCTAGTTACAACTTAGTTAAGAGTATAGTCGTTAAACTGTTAATATTTTCCAAGTAATGTTTTATAAAGTAAAGACGTTGCTTCCATGTGAAGTAATGTTATCAAAACTATTATTTTGACGGGCATGTAGTAACTGGAAGGGGGTATCATTAGTAGACTCTTCTTGCCTAAGGAAAGCAATTCGTATAAATCCTAATCAACCGCGAGACCCGTTCGCTTACCTGGAGAAGTTTGCCAACGTGATATCCTTTATTAGGCCAAAGCGTGCTATTCCAAACGTCATATGTAAATTCAAAGTATTTTCATAAAACGACTATAACTATACTAAGGTTAGGACAGACCTAAGAGTCTGCTGATCAGAACCAAGTCAGTCATAACCAGTTCTCCATAAGGGTTACATAGCCTAGGGGAAAGTTGTCTCCGAACAGGGGCTATGTACTCGGGGAACCTTTGAATTGTGTGTGTAGCGCAGTGGTACAAATCCCGGGAATGAACAGGCATTCCTGCGGAGATTGTGAACAGAAAACTATGTTTGTATTTAACGACTGTTATAAATGTTTTATTGAGTCAACGTTTCACCAGCATATAGCTGACGTGTTTTTCCCACACTTGCAGGTAACTAGATGATAATAGATGATATACATAGATTAGAGTCTTAGAATATCGTTCGAGGTGGCTCGTTTTTGAATATTACAAATCCTTGTATTATTAATATCACGATTTTGTAAACCTGAAACTTGGGTGTTTAATTCCCGAGTAATTTTGATAATGTAAATTAATATTTTGATATTTAAAGACTTATGCTAAAATGAACCCGCTACTCTGATATATTTACAAAACAGGTACCAACTGATGGTCACACTCCTAGGCCCTGGTTTAGGGTGTGACATATATGATGCTTAAACATATTGCTTAACTTCAATATTTTGAATACGTTGTTTTATCAATGATATGGCTATATGTGTTTTAGGTTGGAGGATTTGCCACCAGAGCCGTTGTTGAGATAGAGGAAACGGAAGAAGATGATGAAGACAAGGATGATGACGAGGAAAACGTCCATGATAGCTTTGATGAGGACGATGATGACAATGATGATGATGGAGATGGTGGAAATGGAGGTAATGGCGGTGTCGGGAGCAATAGGTGGTAGTGGAGCGGACTCCCAAACTGCTCCACATGATGATGAACCACTTGAAGACCCCTTTGCTACCGAGGCTTCTAAAGGAGTGAGAGATAGAGATGCTGCCCTGAAAGATGTTTTTAACAAGTTGTTTGATGCAGGTGAATTTGCAGGGATCATCTCATCTCCAGAAAAGAAGGGGATCTCAGAAGAGGACGATGGCATCAACTACTCATCTCATCCTGGCTCTCCGCCTGAAGAAATTAGAAATCCTGCTCCCGCACCTGAAGTTGAGCCCGTAATCGCCCTGGAAGTGGACTCCACACAAGTGCCCAAACCAAGAAAGAAGAAATGGCACTGTATGACGAGTCGTACAAGTACATACTGCCGCAACTATCTATATCATGATGATGCTCTCATTGCTTATGCTAAGCATCATGTGGATAGTGACTCTTGGGCGTTGCGTAGGGTAAACGGGGACCTCACCTACATGCACTCAACTGAGATGCATACCCTGCCATAACTCGACATGAATTACTTTAGGCGGACGGTAGGTTATGGTTTTGGAGAGAAGAAGTTGGAAGGGTGGTTTAAACGCCACATGGATCGTGAGTCCAAGATGGACTACGCCAACTTCGAGTTGAATAAAGTTCGGAAGTACAAGCATCCGGCGGAGAGAGATCCAGCAACGGGCAAGCGCAGAACTGCCTGGAGATATGAGATGCCCAAGGTAGGTCGTACTGTTTATCATGGAGAACCGTTTAAATCAAATCTCCTTTTCGACCTCCTTTGCTGGGAATTTTACGATGAATCGGGTGAAACCGTCATACACTGCACAAGCATGCATCCCTTGTGAGTGTTTGACAAGCACGAGTTGATGGGGCTAAGCAAAGAAGATGTCTTGAAGCTGTACAACTCCCCTTTGCCCACCTTGGAGGATATCGGGAAACAGAATACCGATAAGATAGTTAGAAACCTTCAACAAGTTTGTCCGAAAACTTGTTGAACTTCCACTGCCTGAAGACGGTGCTCTGGAGTAGAGATGCACAAATCGGTTTTTAAAAAAAAACCGGTTCGGTTATTAACCGGACCAGTTTTTTTTGGCCCGGAAAAAAACCGGTTCGGTTAATAACCGGACCGGTTAATAACCGGTTTTTGTGTGTCAAAACCCTAACCGGTCTAACCGGTTAGGACCGGTTTAGAAACCGGTTAGAACCGGTTAATAAACCGGTTTTTTTATTAACCGGTTTTTTAATAACCGGTTTTTAGGTTAACCGGTTTTTTTTTTTTTTTTTTTTTTTTGGGTTTAGGGTTTAGGGTTTAGTTTGGAAGACCGAAGCCATTCTTTGCTTTTGTTGTTAGGGTTCTTTGCTTGGAAGATTAAAAACACATAACTTTCATTTATAGTTTTTATATTAAAAATACAAACATTAAATCGTTATCGCATATTCGTAACTCAAAAATACAAACATTAAAGAATGCTTAGACACGATTACATGAACTTGCTGTTTCTTACTCATTATTTGCCTCCATGTTTGCTGTTTCTTTAACTAATTTTCTTCGCTACCCGATCCCGAGCTATTCCTTAGGTAATCGTCGTACGCGGCTTCTTCATCGGTCATTGGTTGAGTGTGTCCTTCATTGACCTCGTCTTCATACAAGCCCGCCTCATACTCCATTTCCCCCTCGAGTGAGCGTTGATGTTGTGCCCTATCTAAAGAGTCCAAGTAATCCTTGTAGCAAATCGACATCTCTACAGCTGGTGGAGTGAGTCGAGTCCTCCTAATCGATATAACCCTGCCAGAAACAGAAAAAGTAGACTCCGAAGCTACCGTGGAAGCTTGGACCGTTAGTAAATCTTTGGCCATGGCGGCGAGGATCGGAAACTCATCCTCCTTACCTCTCCACCAAGCCAGCAAATCAAGACTTCTAAATTCATCCGGAGTCATGTGTTTCACAAAGTTGGTACCACCATACCTTCCAAGTTCACTGCTTGGGGTGTTTACCTTTTGACGTTTACCGGCGTCTTCCCAAATCATGTAGTACATCCCCATTTCAAGGTCGGTTTGGGATTGGGATTGGGCAACATCTCTTAACGAGTCATGAATTTGGGAAGACGACCCGTATTTTGTAAGGTAAACATCATACATGTTTGACAAGGTGGTGTTGAAAGCATTCTTTAAAGTTTGGCTATAATAGGGGTTTTGATCGTCGTTTAACTCTAGCTCATCACAAATTTTTTCTATTAAAGCTTCAACACCACCAACATTGATGCAAGGGTTTAACGCAGCAGCACATGTCAAAACAGCGGGTAGTTCTTGAAAATATTTTCTAAATTTTTCTTTCATTTTTACACCCATATCAAAATAAGGTGCACCCCTACAATGAAGTTCACTCAACTTTGTGCACATGACAGCAATTTTTGGTAAAGCAATGGGGCTTGTTGGATAGTAAACCCCGGATAAACTACTTGTGCAAGATTTAAAAATTTGAAGGACCTCCGTAACGATCTCAATCAATAACCAGTTTCTAGGATCGTACGGTGCACATTTACCCCTACTTGACAAAATTTGATGAAACGCAATTAATGATTCTTTTTGTTGGATGGCTTTCTCAAACATATCACAAGTCGAGTTCCATCTTGTTGGACAATCCCAATTTGGCCCCAACCATTGACAATTAGCTTCTACACAAAATTTTTTGTATCTTGAAAATGTTTTATTGTTGCTGAAAACATCTCGTAACATTCTTTTAAAATTGTTTCTTTGCGTTTCGATCACGTTTAACCCATCTTGCACGGCCAAGTTGATAATATGTGCAATGCATCGGCTATGAAAAAACGCTCCATCACAAATAGGTTTATACTTTAATTTTAAATGGCCAACCGCGGCCGTATTGTTGGACGCGTTATCAAACGAAATTGAAAAGATTTTATGTTCAATCTTGTATTGTCGAATGACTTTATCCAAGAGTTTAAAAATATTTCTACCCGTGTGCGGGTAATCAAACAATTGAAACGCAACGGTTCGTTTCATCATTTGCCACGACTCGGGGTCAACCCAATGAGCCGTCACACAAATGTATGAGTCGGGCGAACCATTAGGTACCGACCACACATCCGTTGTTAAGTTTACACCAGTTTGTAAGTTTGAAAAGTATGAAATTAGTTCGGATTTAGCGTTTTTCCATGCTTTAAGACAATCTCTTCTAAGGGTCGAACGACTTACGTGTTGGTAGCGTGGTTGAACATACTTTTGCATCATCTCCGTGAATTGAGGGTTGTCGAAGTGGTTGAAAGGAAGTGTTTGTTGAATCACAAAGTTTGAAAACTTTTGACGTACCGCTTCAAGGTCGTACGTAAACACCGTTCCTTGATTCGTCATCTCCGGCTGCGAACTACTTCCCGATTCGTCCTTCAAGGCCTTGCAAAAGGGCCTTTGTACATGCGCTTTTAAAGTGGAGTTTGCATCTTTGCCATAAAACTTCAAACAATGTTTGCATCGAGCTTTTTGGCTACCGTTAGACATTTCGCATAGGTCGAAATGTTGCCAAACATCTTGGTTTCGTTTCGTGGGGATGACCCGAACGACCGTTTCTCCCGTGTTCGAGGCACCCATGTTGACGGATGAAGCAGCACTTTGGGAGGCCATGATAATCGACTACGAAATAAGAGCGTATGGAGTGGTAATGTGGTATAATTGAGCGTGAGATAACAAAATAATCGCGTATGAAATAAACGTTTAGAGCGTTTGGAGTTGTATAATCGAGTGTGATCTAACCAATACCCAACCTAAACTATATATAGATGTTTGTGGGGGTAAAATGGTAAAAAAAAAAAACGGTCAAAAAAAAACACGGCTATATAGCCGTTATACAACGGAAAAAAAACCGGTTTTTAACCGGTTAACCGGTTATGGAAAAACCGGTTAACCGATTTTTTTATAACGGTCAAAAACCGGTTTATAAAAAAACCGGTTAACCGGTTTTTCCATAACCGGTTATTAAAAAAAAACCGGTTTTTTTAATAACCGGTTCGTTAACCGGTTTTGGCTCTAAAATGTGTAACCGAAATACGAACCGGCGGTTTGTAAACCGGTCAAACCGGTTTATAAAAAACCGGTTTTGGTAAAAACCGGTTTCCGGTTTAAACCGGCAAACCGGTTCCCGGACCGGTTTTTTTGACCATCTCTACTCTGGAGTACGATACTGATTGAAGACGAAGACAAGCGACGATACTAAAGACTAGAGGGAGATTATTGGGCCATATTTTGTATATGTTTAGTCTTTTGTATTGTGTACGTTTTGTATGTTATCGTCTTTGTTAATAATCATGTATTGGGCCCGAGGCCATTTTAAACAAAGCCCATTGGGCTATTTAAAATAGAAAGGTGACATGCCATGTCTTCTCTATAAATAGGAAGCATGTGCATGTCACAACACAAGCTTTTGAAAATCTTATCCTTCCATCTAACTTCTCATCTCTCACTCAAAAGCCGAGAGTAACTAAACTACAAACAAGATCCGAGATCTAAGGTACTTAGTGTGATTTCCGCTAAGCAATTAGATTGATCCAAGAATTGTTGTTAGATCCATTATCGGGACCTACAATCTTGGCTAAGAGTGTTTATACATACAACATTACATGTATGTCTAGATATAAAGCCGAGTGTGTGTGAACATTGCGTGCACGTGATGTTTTGCATAAGATGAAGCTCATAAAAGCAAACCATAGTTTTAAATATCACTACATATACTAGCACGTTTTTCTCTTATGGATTGCCGGGACTTTCTGAAATTTCTTGGGATGTTTAGCTTTAGTTTACGTGCTGTTCGATGAATTTGTTCAAAGATTGCTTGAGGACAAACAAAGTTCAAGTGTGGGGAGATTTGATTTATAAGAATTTGTGTATCTTTTCGGTACTAAAATATCTTCAAATAAGCGTAATACGGCAATTATACTAGAATAAATAACCACTAATGTTTATAATTTCTATCTATAGGTAAATATAGCCCTAAGGAATCAAACGAGTTGATATACGAAGAAAAACAGAGATCAATGGTGAAAACATGACACCCATGGTGAATCAAGGTATGGCCATGTCTAGAGCTTACGAAGTAAAGACAAAATTTAGGAAGACAAAATATGGCCATGTTAACCAAAACACACCCATATTATCAAGAACAAAAGGAAAAGAAAAAATTGAAGGTTCTGAAGTTAAATTTTGGTTATGTCCTCCCAAAACACGCCCATGTTTTCAGTACAAGAGAAATGGACAAAATTTGGACCGTTATGGGCCCATCAAGTTCGTGCTTTTCTTAACAGTTAATGTTGGCGGCGTTTTCTCCGGTTGTCTTGGAGATGAACAGAGGGTTTGCAGGAGAGGGGATCGAGATAAACTTTTAAAAGGGTTGTGCAAGGAGTGAATTGGTTTTAAGGGATCGATTATTCTTCTTATTATTTTTATAATCAATTGTCTGTTAATAAAATCCGGAATTAATGTGGTTGAAGTTTTATTAAAGGAAGGCGCGTCAAAATGAAATCGGATATTTGGAAATCAAATAACTATACAATTAAATGGGATTAGTGGGCACGTCAAAGTTGTGGAAGGTTATTGCTATTCGGATCCTTTTAATATTATTTTTTTCTTTTGTTTATGTATAGTATCACAACTAATTTTTCCATTTATTTATTCCTTAAATCTTATCATACTTTGATTATTAAATGATATTATTATTATTATATATATTAATTTTGAAACATTTTTCCTGTTCATTGGTTCAATCGCTTTATCCCATTGTATTATAGGCATGTTATGTTGTACCTTTATATTATTATATGCTTTTTAATGTAAGGTTTCACCTTTACACCTGGTATTTCTTCTTTACATCTCCTGCTTCTTTACGCATCACCCCTACCCTCTTTCTCTCTCTCTCTTCTTTCGTCATCTCCGATCTTCAACCGCCCTTTGTCACCTCACCATCTTCTTCAACTGCCAAGGTCGTCACCACCATTGTGTTTAACATTCCATCTACCGTTACCGGGTTCCATTTGGAAACCCTAGGTGTCGGCGGTGGTCCGATGGCCTTTTAGTAGTACAAGATCCCATCTATGTTGCCGGGTTCCATTTGGAAGCCCTAGGTAACGGTGGTGTGGCGGCGGTCCGATGGCATGGAGACAGTCGGAAATGGGTGGATTTGGAAACCCTAGGTGGTGTGGTGACGGTGAGCGCCCGGTGGTGGTGGCGTTGTGGTGTTCTGAAGCTGTGCCGATGACATTGATGGCCGTGGTGGCGTGGTGAGACGGTCGAAGGAAATGGGGAGGCCGCTAACCTACTATTGCCTTAACTTTTGTAGCTTCCTTTACGATAATTTGCTCGGGTGAGTAGTTAGGGTTTGGAAATTGGTTTATTGCGTGCTAAATGCAGTTTTCGTTTTGTGTCTTGCAATCATTCTAGCCTATTTTCATATTGGTAAGCTATATGTACAAGTGATTGAAGTTCATATGATTGCTTACTTCAAGTACCTGTTTTTCGGCTCTAATATTGCAATTGATCTTCATCGTTCAATAGTTTTTGATGAATCAATCCTTGCTGAAGTTATCGATGCTTCGAGTTTCGGATGTTAGAATTCAAAAATTCGGCAAACCTAAGGTAATATTTTAACAAGCAACAGTCTGAATATGTGATTATGATTTCTCAATTAGAAATTAGAATCGACCTAGGGTATGGAATTTGGATATAAGATTTGTGCAGTGCGTTAGTGCAATCGTCTGCATACTTTGTTTGATTCAACTCTGATTGCACTATACTTTTGAAAACATTTTGCTTATGATTTTGTTGGAATTGATGAACAAAAGTCTTGATGATTCAGGGTTTCTTATTTACTTATTGTTACTGTTTCTAAAAGGGATTTAATTGTTTGGGCTTAATGGTTTCTATTAGGCCACAAGATTAGTTTTGATATCTTTGTGATTCAAGTTCATTTGTGTCATGAGTCTGTGAAACAAGTCAAATAACATGTATTAGCTAAATAAAAAAAAGCATACTTCAATATGATTCATTATCTTCATTTTCATTTGTTGTGTACATGATAATTGGATTATTATGAGTTTTTTCAGTATAGTATAGGTAATATGTAACCTATTAATTTCAAAGTATTATATGCCTTCTTATGCTGAACCTAGATGTACTAACATGCATATTTTTTCTAAAAAAATTATGCATTTTAGTTGTTTAGGTGTTTGATTTGATAAGTTGGTTTATAAGTTATATATGAACTGTTGTAATTCCTGACTGCATAAGAATATAGTAAAATTATAACTGTTAGGTTAGAAAAAAAAAGTTGTTAAAAAGGGTGATTTAAATCCTATTTAATATGTTAACTGAACCTACTGATTTTTTACTTGAAACATCTTTTCTCTACTTTCCATTGTTGCAGACTGTTTGGAAATCCTAGATGGTGGTGGTGTGGTGGCAGTGGTTGTCGGGTGGCCTGCTACCATTCCTTTTTATGGTTGTTGCGATGCTGTGTCGTTAGTTGCTCAGGAGTGCACTAGCGTCGGTGCCATTTCCGGCCGTCTATGGCGGCGACAGCGGTTGGTGCTTTATGATGTTTTTGTTTTGTCGCTGAATATTCAGTGTAGACTATGATGGTGCCCCACTACTTAGCGTGACATTCTATGTTGCAGCCATAGTTGAGATTCGAGCCTTGAGTAATTTGACTTCCCATGATATTACTTTTCAGTTGATGTTGTAGTTTGGCGATGTAATTACTTTTCATTTGTGTTTCAAGTAGTGTTAAGATTTTCATTTGTTTCAAGTAGTGTGAAGATTTTTCCGAGTTTTGTTTTCCTGTCACGTAACAAGCGTAACGCATGGGTATGTAAATGTGAGGGTTGTTTACACCCCCGCCGCAACGCGACGGGTCTAATACTAGTTTAGATGAAATAAGAAGTTCACGTGGATGCAGTTAGTAAATAATATTGTTATGAGTTTGTTTATTTATTTTCTTGCTATATTGTATCATTAATTAATATTTTTATTATGAATTTATTGAACACTATTTATTAGACTAAGCAATCGGTTATATAACATTTAATTAATTCTAGGGACCTATTAGTTTGTTCAAATACGACATAATAAAGCGATATTTATTAGGTTAGGGTTTTCAAATTTTCATATATTAAGCTATGGAGTATACTCTAACTCATCTTAATTCCACATCACTTATTTTTTCCTCTTTCACTCCATCTAATCCAAAGTAAATGGTTTAATCTATTTAACTTCATCTCACTCCTATTAGTTTTTAACAAATCAATACATAATTAATGCATATTGTTCCTTTTAACACGTGAAAAACATAATCCATTGGTCTTTTTAACAAAATTAACACGAGTCGGGAGAGGTTTAATGCATATTTTGTTGGGAAATTTCTACAAACGAGTATCTTTGGATATCTGAGAGTCGAGTAAACACTATCTGATCAAAATTAATATTTTGACCGGATGAAACTCATATTTGAGAGCAAGAATCAAATATGGAATTTATGTGTGTTCGTATGATGAAATAACGTTATATTAGGGTTTGATGCAGGGAATTTGCAGTTATCATAAAACTGAAAATACGATGCTATTAGTTTTATTAATTTTCGTAACGAAAATCAATTAAATTTATTTTCTAATACGATTTTAATAAAGCAACATATGTCCGAAATAAAAATTTTCCAAGCTGACCTGGCAACTCGACCCCAGGGGCGCTGCCCCTTGGACCCTGCCAGGGGCTGCCGCCCCTCAGACCCCCGCCAAGGGGGCGTTGCCCCTTAGAACCCCCATGACTCAGGGGCTTCACCCCTAAGTACCAATAGGATTATAAATTATAATAAGATCAAATAAGTGTGCACCATGCACTCAGCTTATTTAGATTCATATTACAATTAACTTGATCAACAAGTTAATCCCTAATTACACTAAAATCACTAACATATTTAAAATTAAAATGCCATATCATTTAACTAATGTTGGACGTTATAGTACACCCCATGGTGTTACATTTTCACTAGTTTCGTAACTATGGGTTACGATTCTCATTGATTAAAGGTGTTGATTGGCTTATAAATAAGGAATCTTATTTTGTTGAAAATATTGTGAATATTCAGGAGATCAAAACAAGCAATTTCGTTTATTTTGTAAGCAAGTTTCCTTTTTGATAGAATTGTTTTTGACATAATTTCTGAACCATCTTCCCATATAAATTTTATTTTTGTGTGTGAGGTAATTTAATTGTATCCATCGATCTGCTTACAATATTATATACCAATCTTTGGCAGTGTATCAGGATCGGCTCATAGCATGCTGATAGTTCATAGTTTACAGCTGCTCAGCAAAATGCATACACCAAGTTTGCTTGGGTCCATAACTTCCTACAAATGTAAGTTTACCTTTATGACCTGTTTCATTAGGTAGGAACCAGAACATAATTGATGTTTGATGGTTAATTGTCTAATTAGTGTTTGATGGTCAGTTGTTCAAAACTGTAGTAGAGGATGGAGAAGTGCAGACAAAGACATTATCTAATTAAGACCGCAAACATCTGAAGAAAAATAAAATTGAGTACGGGATTTCTGTATGCGTTATAAACAGAAATCCGTAGGAATTTGAGACAGAAGACGCTAAAAAGCTCGTGCGGAGAGGTTAATCACCAGTGGGAAGGGAGGCAATCAAGAGAGAGAATGAGAGCTATAGTTTTTCCCCAAAGTGTAAGAATGGCTTATGCATGAGAACTTGTTACGGTTAGAAGGTTTACTGTATCACTTTTGAATTCATTACTGCCAGATTGCTTAGTTAATGTTTATAAGCGCGTGTATACTGCTTGTGTATAATAGAATACGAAGTCAATAAATGACTACCTGATTTATATATGCATGACCAAGTATTTATACGAATATAAGGGAAAGGTTGGGAAATAACGGTCAAGTACCCAACCAACATGTCGGTTCATATTCCGTTGTGACGTTTAGTAATGTTATTGTTACATAAGAATAATAACTCTTAACAACCTAACTTAACCAGACTACCTTATAATCTTATTATTCTCTCATAAGCTAGACGTACATTCCATCCTCCAAATTATATCCTTAAGTCTCTTAAAATCACTTGCAGGCCAAATGCTTTTATAAAGATATCTGCCACCTTGCATCTCTGGTTCTGCACAATAAAACTTCAACTTCTCCTTTGGTAATAAGTTCTCTTATGAATTGATGCATGCTTACTCAAAATTCCAGAAAATTCCAAATGATGTTTGATGTATACAAGGAGCTTGATAGTAAACACTTTCTCCCACAAAAGGGCCTTTTATTTAATGGTATCAAGGTTTGTCTTAGTGGCATCAAGGTGTTGATTTTAGTGTTTTTGCAATTCCCAGACTTCTGTTTATAAATTTTAATTTCGTGGCCAGTTTATCAGGATCAGGTTCGGATCATAACATGTTGATAGTTCATATATCAAAAGACATGCACCAATTCAGTTTGTTAAAGTACATGCTCAATTGCTACTGTAGATCTTTGCAATCAGTGCCGGTAAGCTCCTTTTCAGGATGAATATCTAACTTGTTTTATCATTTTATTAAAAAAATTTGTTGGTGTTAGTCTTCTTGCCGTTGTTGGTTCAACGCGTAGTAAAAAGCGCTATCCGCCTATACCAATCAAAAATCACCGTCATTACCCACAGCTTCAACAACGACAGGATTTTGTCGCTAACTCCATCTTCGGGTTTGGAACTCACAAAATGTTTCACATCAAATTGGCATTTTGTGAGAGAATTTGGGAGTGGAGTAGATGTTTTGAAATATAGTCGTTATCATGCTTGCGGATTGAGATAAATAATTGTTTTAAATTTAACAACCTTTTTTTCCTATAAACAATCAAATTAATTTCAATGGTCAATATATGATAAACAGCCAATGAATTAGCAAACAACGAACATGTAGTAAAAAGATAAATTTACAAGTTTCAAACTTTAATTTTACATCAAAATTAAAAAAAAATGAATAACACAACTATGCGTGCATACGTCTAGACGTACAGACCGTGGTAAACTGTAGATTTGACGCCCCCATATAGTTGTCATGTAAATAAGTTCTATACAAACTGTGTATGGCTATACGCCTCATATGTTCTTCATTTTTGTTGTTTTTTTAGGTGGTTGTTAAAAAAATTTTTGATCGGTGTAAAAAATTCTTGGGTTCCGGTCAAAAGTAAATCATGTATATAATAAAAAAAACTGCATGGAGTATAAGCGACCTCATAAGAGCATCCTCACCCATAAACCAATTCAAACGTCCACCTTATCGTCACATCATATTCTAAACTTTTCACAAAAAAATCTCGCTTTTCCTCCACCCATAAACCAACCTAAACCCCATTAAAATACAATAAATATGTATATGTATATATATATATGTGTGTGTGTGTGTGCGGGATGGATCTTGCGAGAAGTCAAGCTACAGTGAGAAGTGCGTGAAGTCAATATGGACCACTCATTTAATTTTCAATCTTCCATTATTAAAAATATATGAAAAGTGTATTAAAATAATATAAATGTATTCTCTCTAATTATTATATATAATTGAAGCACATGAGTTACATTTCTAATTAATATATTAATCTAATCACAATAACTAAAAGATTTAAAAAATCAATAAATATATAATACAATAAATTTATCTTTTTTACCATATCTCTTGAGTTCACCCTACACAACTATAATTTTTCCTACACCTCTTCAAAATTTTGATATATATCTTTAATTTTTTCATACACGTCTTAATTTTTTTTCCTACACATTTTCAATTTATTCGTACCTATGCTTTTCGTCCTACACATTTTCAATTGTTTCCTACGCATATTCAATTTCTTCCTACACATCATTAATTTTCTCATACAAATCTTAATTTTTTTCCTACACAACTACATTATCTTCAATTGTTTCCTATGCATATTCAATTTCTTCCTACACAACATTAATTTTCTCATACACATCTTAATTTTTTTCCTACACATATTTAATTTTCTCATACACAACATATTCAACATATTTTTTTTCCTACACATTTACATTGTACACTTTTTTTCGTCTTACACATCTTCAATTTTTTTTCCTACGCATATTTAATTTCTTTCTACTCATCTTCAATTTTTTTCCTACACATCTTTAATTTTCTCATACACATCTTATATTTTTTTCCTACACATTTTCAATTTCTTCGTACGCATTTTTTTCCTTCTTACAAATATTTAATTTATTATTTTTTTTTCAAAAGAGAAATCAATAATGAAGATACTATTTTGCTTAAATCTTATAAATTAAAAGTTGTTTATTGGTGAAAAAAGAACAAAGTTAGATTTTATACTAACATATAATGAAATAAGTAAATTGTAACTTACAAATCATAACTTTTGGATATTTATGCTTTGAGCTTTTATTTAGGAATAGATGAGAGAAATTAAATAATTAATTATTTTATTCTACCTGAACTAACTTTTTCATATTTATTTTAATGTCTTTAAAATTTTATTAATTACAATAAATACAATAATGTTTCAACCACTGATTAATAATCTAATGGTTGAGATCACTTCTTGCACTTCTTGCTATAAGAATCACTTCTGAAATGAACCTAATCATATATCTATAATATATATAAACCAAAACCCTAAAATCTTATGTGTCGCGATGTGGTCACTCCCCCCTTTTATGGAAGTCACCAGATTGCTTAATTTTTAAATGGAAGCATCTCATTGATTTAACCCAAATTATAGGTATGGGTCTTACCAAAACCAGATAGCTCTTAAAAGGGTTATAATATCTCATTAAATTAAAAATTAACCTTACAAATTATTTGATGTGAAAATCCTATAAAATAGGGATATACTAAAATTTAATATCCAATTTAAAAAGAAAAAGATATTATTTATAAGTAATAAACGATTTTATAGTAAAAAACATAAGCGGGTCATGGGTCACCAAATCCAGATAGCTTTTAAACGGGTTATAACATATGATTTATTTATGAAACTCTTTTATCGTCAAACCCTAAGTATATTATTAACTTTCTTACAATAAAGAAAATTAAAATCCCAAAAATAAATATTAAAAAATGAAAAATGTAAAACAACCATTCTCTTAAGCCATCAGATTGCTTTATTAGTAAATGAAGGCTTCTCATGTATTTGACCCGAATTCACGGGTAAATGTCTCACCAAACCCAGATAGCTCTTAAACAGGCTATAACATTTCATTATATTAAAAATTAATCTCATAAAATATTTGATATGAAAATCCTGTAAAACAGGGATATACTAAAAATTAATATCTTATTTTATTTAAAAAAGATATTATTTATAATTAAGAAATAATTTTATAATAAAGAAAATAAACGGGTAATGAGTATCACCAAACCCAGATAGCTTTTAAACCGGATTATAACATGTCATCTATTTGTGAAACCATTTAATCATCAAACCTCAAGTATATTAATTATTAACTTTCTTACAATAAATAAAATTAAAATCCAAATAGACATATATAAATATTGAAAACGAAAATGTAAAACAACCCCCGTAATACGGGGATAAAATCTAGTGTATATATATGTGTGTATATATATATCGGGTAAGGTTAAAATGAAAACCCATTTGAGTTGTGAAAACCCGCGAAAACCCTATGTAACATCGTTTTTTTTTTGTTACAAGTAATATATGTTGTAACATTTAATACAAAACATCGAAACATCAAAAAAAATGTTTGCTAATTTTTAACAATTTTTACTAATTTTTATATATGTTTTCAGGAGAGAGAAAAAGTTATATTTATATTTACATTTTTTATTCACTTTAATTGTGGACCACAAGATTTAAACATTAATTAAAAACATGTGGTTGAGAATGACTATCTAGAGTTTTCACAACTCAAATGAGTTTTCATTTAATACTTAGCCTATATATATATATATATATATATGGGAGATTTCAATTAAGAACCCCTTTGAGTTTTAAGAACTTGAAAGAACTCAGTGTAACAATTTTTTTTTTCGAATTTTTTTTTACACATGCAAAATATATGTAAGTTACATACACGTAAAAAAATTACATAATTTTTTACGCATCGAGTCGACTTTTTACACATGTGTAACGGACGTAAAAGTTAGTGTAACCACTTACATATTTATTCTCTCTCCTACTTTGACTTTTTTGCCAGATTTAATCTCAACCACATATTCCAATCCATTTAATTAAATGTGTGGCCTAGAATTGAGTTCTTAAGTTCTTAAAACTCAACATGGTTCTCAAAATATCCCTCCGCTATATATATATATATATATATATATATATATATGATTTGTGTGTAGTGGTTGTGGTGGGACCACTACAAACCCACCTTCCAGACGTTTGAGAATGCATACCAAACCTAACACAAACGCTTGTCTCTACCCATAAACCAATATAAATCTCATGCCATGTCACCAAAAACCAACGGGTGGAGATGCTCTAAGGACCACCTAGGTCTGCCTTGTTACCCTGTATATGTATCTATGTATGTATGTATTTGATGAACCCATTTGTGAATACCACATGTGTTATCAGTTATCGCAAGTCTGTAAATTTGATTATGTGAATTTTCGTAATACGAGCTTTATTTGAGACGTAGCTTTGAAAGGAAATTTGATTCCTATATGAGTCAGAACAGACGATCTTTCAAAAGTATTAATTTCATAGAAGAGCAAAGGTGTAAGTATCATATAAAAAACTATGAAGAAAATAAAAGTGTAATCATTCAATTATACATTCTATTTCGGTTATATCATTATCGGATACGTATAAAGTGTGGTATATGCCCTAAAATATTTTGTTTAAAATGTATTTTAGAGTAAGAGACCATCGTGCTTAAACAACAATTTAAAGTCCAAGGTTTACAAGAAACATTTTATTTTAAAGAGGTTGTTGCTAACCGCTACCAAGGCCCTTAACAACCTGCTGTGTAGCCACAAAAGAAATAATCACGAGCTTACACATATCTATTTATGAGTTGTTGGTTTGGGATGTGTGTCGTTGACTAGGCATGGTGATGGACAGTCATCACAATCGTTGATGGTCCGCCGACCAATTTTATTTTGAATGAATCAGCCAGCAGCTGACATGTGTTCAATGACATTGTCGATTTGCGAAGTTAAATTCTCATTCTAAATTCCCGTTCTCAATATATAGTTTAATGAGAAGGTTCTACCTGAAGCCATAACCCTATCAATAAGCTAATTGTTAAGCTTATTTGAAGTAATGATTATAAGATTACGTTTTTACTTTATATCTAAGCTAAGACCTTAAACACTGGTATAGTTAAACATTGATTGGAAGTTTAAACTATAGTACTTAGTTTTCATGCAAAGGTTTTGATAAATGAACATTTCTTCGTGATGACAATATGTTATAACAATCTATTGGAATATTAAAAAGGATATTCTATTTCAAAAGTTTTGGTAACAAAAATGTTTCTTTATGATGAAGACACGCCTAATTGGGTCATTCAACCCGATACATTGATTGTCTAACTATCATGTTGGCCTATCTAAAAGATGTAAATGGTGGATATTATACTAAAAAGTGTATGGAACCATAAAAAGGGAGTAAATTGAGTTAAAGCAGGGTTTGAAATTCTAAAAGCAGACTTTGTAAAGGTCTGAAGCTAGATCCATGAATTTGGAATAGACCCGTAATTATAGATTAAAGAGTACATGATATTCTCCATGTTGGAACTTACTATCAAAGGATATCAACAATGTGTTGGGCTAAAAATATGCATTAACCTTGTGATGAAAATTGAAATGCTTACATGGCACAAGGACGATTTACTCTAAAATTTACCTCAACATATATGACAAATTTCTTTTAACAAAGCTGTGTCTTTAGATTTTGTTAAAACATTAAATATTACAAATTATTAAACAAAACAAAGACTTTGTTACGTTAAATATTACTAGTTATTAAACAAAATAAACAAATGTACAGGAAATCATACATAGAGCAAAAGCTATTAGTAAGACCTCAAGAGAATATAACAATGACACAATTTTCTATATTTGTAACTAGGATATAGCCTATGTGATACACAAGTGATAAAACAAAATGGAAGCTTATGAATCTATACCAATTAAGAAAAAGAGAAAGCTAACATCAATTTATCCTAGTTGAGTTGGTAAGCCACAAACATTTTAAAAGTAAGGTAGTGAGTTCAACATTAAATGAAAATTGGAAATAAATTTTAATTTAGTGAGTGACATTAAGGAGAGAGAATCCATAGATGTGTTAGGTCCCATTTTGTTTATATTAGTCTTTTGTATTGGTTTTTATGTAATGGGCCGTTTTGGTTATTTAATATGTAATAGGCCCAAGAGAAATAATGTTGTAAAGCCCATTGGGCATTTGATGTGACTTACTTCTCATGCATGCTTCCCTATAAATAGGAAGCATGCCATTAGAAGTGAAGTTGTTCATTGTTGATCAATAGAAAACCTTTTGCTAACTCTCATTCTCTCGGCTCTCTCTCTTTCTCTCAAACCACCCGAAAATAACATCTCAAGATCCGAGACCGTTTAGGTGGCTTAGTGTGATTTCCGCTAGCACTAAGCTTGGTTGATCCAAGATTATTGTTAGATCCACCCGTGTTGGGACCTACAATTGGTATCAGAGCTTCGGCTCACTAGTTGAGGGTTTTGGATCACAACCTTGGGTTTTGATCTTGAGAAGAAGAAAACAAGTGTCCTTGACAAGAAAATCACAAAAACCACAACAACAACAAAAAAAAAAGAAAAATACATAAAGAATCGGGCAAAATCTTCTCAAATGTCTTAGAAAGTGTTCTTGGTGAAGATAACAAGTGTTCAAGTTCTAGATCTAAAAGGTTTTAGGCTTAAAAGTGATAAGTTTTGGTGTTACGGGTGGTTGAAAAGTGTTAAAATTAACAAGCAAAAAAGTCTAGTGTACCAACCTTTGACCTTGTACTGACAAGTTAGGTGGAACAGATCCCGAGAAAGATTGCTTCTGGAAGCTTAAAAGTTTTCGCTATGCTTGAAACTTTTTCGTTTCACATTTTTCGCTTCGCATCGCTGTTCACAACTTTTTCGCTTCGCTTGGAACTTTTTCGCTTCGCATTACTGTTCACCTTTTCACTTCGCTTGCTTAACCTTTTTGCTTCACTTGAACCATTTTTTCGCTTCGCTTGAAAAAGTGTTTCGCGCGAAAAAGTTAACTGTTTTCAAAATTTAAACTGTTTAAGGGTTGTTAAGTGTTTGAGACTACCTAGACCATGACGAGCATTGACTCTGAGTTGTTAAAGGGTTGTTTGCCGTTGGAAAACCAAGTGGGAACCCCTAAGAAGCCTCCTAAGTTTATGACCTTAGATGACAACTTTGCCGACTTCAAATGGAGGTTCATGAACTACATCTCATTGACTGATACTGACCTAATGAGATGTTTTGAACGATGTCCTCATATTTCTGTGACTCGCACTGATGCTGGGGAACAACTTAAGACTGTTGAAAACTATGATCAAGCAGACAGAGACTTATTAGCACAAGACAAGAAAGCCTATCTCATTTTAACTGTCTGTCTTTCAAATGAGATCACTGAGACTCTTCGTGAACACACAAGTGCCAAGGGTTTGTGGGAAGCACTTGTTGAGAAGATTGAGGGCAATGGTGAAATTAGGAAAAACAAGAAAGCCCTATTGACGGAAGAGTTCAATATGTTCAACCATCGACAAGGTGAAGCTGTGTTGGATCTGGTAAAGAGATTTGAGAAGCTGATGGTTAGAGTCAGAGCTGCCAGTGTCAACATAACCAACTCTGAGGTCAATCACAAGTTGATGAATTCGTTGCCCTACAATTGGAGTACAAACACAATCACGATCAAGATTACAACCCATCTGAATGCCATGACAAACAGTGATTTGATTTCTACTATCAAGTCATTCGAAATGGATGAGCAGATGAGAATGAACAATCATCTAAGTTCCCTGAATCAAGCTGGATTGAGTACTGCTTCCTCAATGCCAACTGCTTTCATAAGCAAAACTCAACAGAATGTGTATCCTGTGACCACTCCTAAGTACTCCCCGGGTGTGCCTTCACAACCAACTGCTTTCATCTCAACCAGCAATCCATCAGACTCTTCAAGTACAAGTTCATTTCAAAAGACAGTCGACAGTGTGGTTGCCCAAGCATTAAAAGCTCAAGGGATCTCCTCATCTTCAAAACCTCAACCAAGCAAACCTTCAAGTTACTATGAAGCTCTTCCATTGTTGAATGATTCAAATGTCTCAATAGTTCATGCCTTTCTGTCATATCATGAAGAATTATTGCAGGGAAATCTATTGCCACCACAGTTTGAGGCTGGGGATTTGAGAGATAACAATCAAAAGGATCTTGAAAAGTTGGATATCAAGTACCAAATGGCAATGGCTGTGCAAAGAGCAACAAACTTCATGAAGACGTATGGGAAAGATAGCTTCAATGACTCTGACAAGAAAAGGATTTGGTTTGACAAGACGAAGCTACGATGCTACAATTGTGGCGAGATGGGTCACTTTTCACGAGAATGCACGAATCCCTCAAAACCAGCAAATGATATTCGTGTGACCGAGGTGACAGAGGAAGAAAACAATAAAGTTGCTGGAAAAAGGCATGAAGTGCAGAAGCCAAGCAGCTCAGCTCAAAGAGTTGGGAATCATCCACACAAGGGCAATACAAGTACAAACTCAAAGGCCCTTGTCTCTCAATCGGAGGTCCAAACTGGTATGGATTGGGATGATCAATTCCAAGAGCTGCAGAATCCTCTCAACATGGCTGGCATGACATTCACGACAAATGATGAAGCATCCTCATCCGCTGCTGCTAGTTATGATGCGTCACCCTCTGATGAGGTAAATAAAAATCTTTGCTCTCAAGCTTGCGTGAATAAAGTTACATATTATAGATATCTTCAGGACGAAGTTTTGAAAGAAAATGCAAAACTTCGTCAACTAAACTTCGTCAACAAGTTGAAAGATTTGAAGCATCATCTGAACAATTAGATGATCTTATTGGAGCTCAGAGAAGTACTAAAGTTAAATCAGGACTAGGTTATGACTATTCAGCGGTGCCTCCACCAATGAATGATAATTACACTTGCCTACCCCATTTTAGCTATAATACTTCTCCTGATGAAGAGATGGCATATGGGATTGGTAAGGTACCAAAACCAGTGAAATTCATTCTTGCTGCCTCTTCATCAAAAGCTCAAATTCCATCATTTGATAAGTCTAACATCAACGTGTCTTGTGTAGCAGGTTATGTAAGTGGTGATTGTGGGAAAGTTAACTAGGGTTGTAAACCAAAAGGAGAATTAGAACCCCGTTTTGAATCTTGTGTGGGTCTAACAAAATCGATTAACAATCCTGTCTGTAATAAAGTGTGTGAATCAATGTTAGGAAGCTTGATGTCAGGATCGAAGGCTGTGTTTTGTGAAACAGCTGGTGATGACTGTTGTACAAATATTTGTAATGAAAGTGAATGTTCTTCTTCTGATTCAGAATGTGAAACTGTTTTTGATGAAACCATTGAAGTCAAGGTTAATGAACAGACTAGTCAGAGTTGCTTTTCAACTGATCATAATGTTGAGAACTTAGTAAAAGAGAAATCCAGATTTGAAAATGAAAAACCAAGCACCTCTTGTAAATACGTGCCACCAAAGAAAACCTCTTTTTCCCAATATACAAATTTGAACATTAGTGCTCAATATTGTAATCAGATTGATAGTGACTATTATTACTCTCAACAGAAACCTAGACAGTCAAACTATTTTGCTTCAAAATTTTCATCATTTTAAAGCAGATACAAGTTATAGATATGTTAACTCAACTACATCACCCTATCTCACATATCTCCATGACCAAGATATCTATAAATGCAACCAAAGAAAATGTTGTTTTGTTTGTGGGAATCCGTCTCATCTTGCAAGACATTGCAAAAACTAGCATAAGCAACAAAGAGATCTAAACTGTAAGTTTGGTCAGACATTTTCTAGGTTTCCTGCTCAAAATAAGAAAATGCCTAACCAAACTTGCACTTCAGACAGTGAGACGGATTTAAGACCCAAAAGAACCAAAAAAACCCAAGAAACCTTTCTGGCTAACCCAAAGAGAAAGGAAGAGGTTAGCTAAGGGATCTGAAGCTGAAAAGCCCAAGCACCCTTCAAAGGTTTTCTCAAAGGCTAATCAAGAAGATTTTGTGGTTAAACCAAAACCAAAACAAAGACAATCAAGAAAACCATTTCAAAACCAAGGAAATCATAATTCAAGTTCCTCGAGGGATTGCTCTTCAGATTCTGACTCACCAAAAGATTACATTTTCAGAAATCATAAAATTAAACTTGGTGATTTTGTGTTCAATTTTCCCGAGACAAGTAAGTCTCGGGAAACCCTCCACTAATTGGTTGTTCATGTGTGTAGGGTCAACCAGGACGGCCTGTCAACAGCATTTGGTACTTGGACAGTGGCTGCACCCGACACATGACAGGAGATGAGTCCTTGTTGTTCGACATCAAACCATTTGACGGTAGACATGTTTCCTTTGCCGGTGACATTGGGGGAGAAATAACCAAACAAGGGAAGGTCTCGAATGGTACTTTAACATTCGATGAGGTTAATCTGGTGGAACAGCTCAACCACAACCTGCTCAGTGTGTCTCAAATCTGTGATAAGAAATTCTCAACCCTATTTACAGAAAATGAATGTCTCATTCTAAAACCAGGTTTTAAGGTCCCTGAAGAGTGGATCATGTTGCGTACTCTGAGGCATAATAATGCCTACATTCTGGACATGAGAAGTAATTATTCCATGCGTTCTGCTTCTTGCTTGATGTCCAAGGCCTCGGAGAATGATTCATCTTTATGGCATCGATGTTTGGGTCACGTCAACTTCAAGAACTTGAATAGGTTAGTTAAAGGTGACCATGTGAGGGGTTTACCAGTAAAATCTTTTCACTCTGTTGAAAAATGTTTATCTTGCTCTAAATGCAAAAAGCACAAACTCCCTCATAGACCCAAAACCGTCAATTCTTTAAATTCCACTCTTCAGTTGTTGCACATGGATCCTTTCGGTCCAAGTCAACCAATGGCAATAGGTCGAAAAGCCTATTGTCTGGTTATTACTGATGACTTTTTGCGTTTCAGTTGGACATTTCTGTTAGGGCACAAGGACGAGACATCACAATTTCTGCTCAAGTTTATCGTGTTGGTTGAGAATCAAATTGACAAGAAGGTGAAGTGTATCAGAAGTGACAATGGCACAGAGTTCTGCAACAAGGTGGTGAATAAATTCTGTCACAACAAGGGAATTGTTCATCAACTCAGCGCACCTTACACTCCCGAACAAAATGGGTGGCTGAAAGGAGGAACCGTACGTTGGTTGAAGCCGCTAGAACAATGCTCTCATATTCCAAACTACCATTGATTTTCTAGGGTGAAGCCATCAACGCTGTTTGCTTTACCTAGAATCGTGTGCTTCTGAACAAAAGACAGAACAAGACTCTGTATGAAGTCTTCTATGGAACGAAGCCAAGGGTAAATTTCTTCAGAACGTTTGGATGTCCCTGTACCATACTCCAAACAAATGCTGGAACAACCTCCAAGTTTGCTGAAAAGGCGGATGAGTGCTATTTTGTTGGTTATGCTGCTGACAAATGTGCTTATCGGGTCTACAACAAGAAATCTCGGGTAATCTTGGAGTCTTCCAACAGTGGCAAGAATTGAACCCTACTGATGCACACAATAGTCCGAACTGGATGTTTGATTATGAAAGTTTGTTCAAGCAGTTTCGTGGAATGTACATGACACCCACTGTACCAATGGTTTCCCCTGTTGTTTCTCCACCGGTTCAACCTACTGATGATCAGTCTATTCTAATGCATGTTGTATTGAGAGATCTTGGAAATGTTGACATAGCTGCTGTTGCACCCATACTTAATATACAACATGTGGCGAATCAACCAGCCCCGGTTAATAATGTGCAGCCCTTTGCAGACACCACTGAAATGCCAGTTGTTGAAGACATGACTGATTCAGATTCTTATTCATATGTGTCAACCGACAACAATCAAAATGTTCAGGTCGATCAAGCAGAGCCACCTCCTACAGAACCAAGTGTGGTGGAATCTGTCTCCACACCTCCCTTAGAAGAAGACAATCAAGGACCTGCAATGGAGGTCAATGCATCAAATGTGCAGGTTGAACCAAGTCCGAATGATACTTCTGATAACACCAACACAGCCTCTATTCCAGAAGTAGTTGTCCCTTTCTATGACAACCTATGGGAGGTTCCCATTGCACAGGACCATATGGTTGATCAAGATGAAGATCCCTCTCGTTCTCAATCAAGTGCTCCTGTCAATGTGAATGCTATCTTTCATCCCATAGAGAGCTTGACCATTCAGCTTGAAGCAACACTAGTCGAGCATGTTGACTAAATTCCACAGCTACCAATTCATCGTCGACATCCGACTGAGAACATGATTGGCGATCCGTCCGCTAACATCTAAACACGCAGTACTTCCGGTAACATTAACATATGTCTTTTTTGCTTGTTTTATTTCACAGGTAGAACCCAAGGACTACAAGGTTGCTTTGAAGGAGAACTCCTGGGTTGAAGCCATGAAAGAAGAGCTGTTATAGTTCAAGAAGCTGAATGTTTGGAGGCTAGTGAAGAAACTAGAAAATAAGAAACCGATTGGAACGAAGTGGGTGTTCCGAAATAAGAAAGATGACAAGGGGTGATCATTAGAAACAAAGCCCGGCTTGTTGTGCAAGGTTTTTGGCAATGTGAAGGTCTTAATTACGATGAAGTCTATGCACTGGTAGCCAGACTAGAAGCAATTCGCATCTTTCTGGCATACGCCTCGTACATGAACTTCAAAGTTTATAAAATGGATGTGAAGACTGCTTTCTTGTACGGGAAAGTAAAGGAAGAGATCTACGTCAGTCAGCCACCAGGTTTCAAAGATCCAAGTCATCCTGATCATGTTTACCGTCTTGACAAAGCACTTTATGGTCTTCACCAAGCACCTCGTGCATGGTATGCCACCCTGGCTGATCATTTAGTGAAGAATGGATACAAGAGAGGGATTTTCGATCAAACTCTCTTTGTCAAGAAGGTCAACGGTGATCTGATTCTGGTATAAGTTTATGTTGATGACATTATTTTCAGGTCCACGAATGAGAATCTATGCAAGGAGTTCTCTGAGGTTATGCAACAGCGATTTGAAATGAGTTACTTAGGGGAGATGACTTTCTTCCTGGGCTTACAAGTTGAGCAAAAGAAGGACGGGACTTTAATACACCAGGAGAAGTACGTTCACGACATTGTTCAGAAATTTGGTTTCAAGGACTCAACATCTTTCATGACTCCAATCGCTACGCGACCTATTCTCGCTCCTGATCCATCGGGAAAACCAGTCGATCAACATCTTTACAGGTCAATGATTAGTTTCCTGATATATCTGCAAGGAGAAGTACGTTCACGACATTGTTCAGAAATTTGGTTTCAAGGACTCAACATCTTTCATGACTCCAATCGCTACGCGACCTATTCTCGTTCCTGATCCATCGGGAAAACCAGTCGATCAACACCTTTACAGGTCAATGATTGGTTTCCTGATATATCTCACTGCAAGGAGACTGGACATCATGTTCCCTATTAACATAAGTCAAGTATGTTAATAAGAGTACTATGATCAACTAAGAAAGGTTTAAGTCAAGTTGAGGTAATATGTCAATACAAAGTAAACCCGAGATATGATGGAATCAGTAACATGTCTGATTAAGTGAGGACCACATAAGCACCGTGCCTAATTGAACTTCAAATGTATCACTTTGACATCAAAACACTTGTCAAGTTAAAAAGGTGGACAATATCTACAGTCAATGATGAATTTGTGTCACAATAACTTCAAAATGGAGACGTGATCTAGGGCTTTGCAAATCAATATGATTCCATGTCAAGATCGTTCTTTGTAAATTATCAAAAGAAAAGATCTATGTAAATTAATTCAATATTTTTTTTTAATTTCAAAAGGTTTTAAATTTCCTTTTATTTTAGTTTATTTTGGTTTTGTTTTTGTTTTCTAAAATTTTTAAGTACTTGTAAATTTAAATATTTTAAGTTTAATTTTAATTTTTAATTTTATCTTATTTTTATTTTTATTTCATTTTTATGCTTATGTTTAAGAGATTGTTAATGCAAGGTTTAACAGTAACATACAGACAAAAGAAAATTATAAAAATTAAACTAGTGTGTGGATTCGGTGAGTAAATATTTTTCGGGATTGAAAATGCATATATTTTAAAGACCAAGGACTGAGAGTGTATTTTCGGTGAATACTCGCGATGTTTTGACCTTATCGCGAGATAGGCTAACCCTATATATATGGGAAACCTAAAATATCTTTCACTATTCACCAACACTTTTACTTTTCACTCTCTCTTTTCTCTTTCATCCTTTCATCCTTCAAACCCTAAACCTTCAAATCTTCAACGATCCGGCCTACTCATTATCCATCATGCCTTTGAATCCAGATTATCCTCCATGGGTATAACTTCATAAACACCTCGTTTCCTTCGATTCTTCCTTGTTTCTGGGTTCGCATGGATCGAGACGGCGGTTATTATGAACCATCGGCTAAGATCTAAGGATAGATCTTCATAATTTGTGATGCTATCATGCTTAGACTTCTGATATTAGGACTTTAGATCGAGTTTATCATCATTATGTATTAGTTTAGATTTGATTTTGTACAGATTTCAGTTATTGGGTTTGTTCATAGGTTCTGAGGTTAAATTGACCAAGTAAACCAAGGTGTTTCAGGTTCAAACTTTCCAGAAACCCAATTCGAGTCTAGGCGACTTAGATGAAAAGTTAGAAAACCAAAAATTGGGCTAAGGAACTTTTTCGCATGAGAAGGGTTTTTCACTTCGCCTAGTCATGCGAAGCGAAATACTTGTATGTTTCGCTTCGCTTGTTGATGTGAAGCGAAATGCTTCCTCGTTTCGCTTCGCCTGGTCATGCGATGCGAAGCGAAATGAGCTTCATGCGAAAAACTTACACTTAGCAAATTTTTGAGAATTGAGACTGATGACTACTGGACTGTTGGACTGTTTAGACTTTTGGACTGATCTGGACTTAATCTTTGTACATATTGGACTTAGTAATGTTTACATAAACCAAAATATAACTTATTAACTTATTAAAATTATAATGTACATAATATTTATTAACTATAATTAATTAATTTAATTATATATTATGTAAATACATAAGGCATATGTATATAATTTATTTTGTTCTGTTATAATGATGATTCTCATGATCTTATGGTTTAATTTCAGGGTCATAATAACTTTTGTGCTCTTGGGTTGCCAAAGGCAAAGGACGACAAAGTTTTTACGTCTATGGCAAGGGGCTCAGGCAATCACCCCTGGCACATGCTATCACAGCCAACCCAGCTGTTTATTACAAGTGGGTTCTGGATTTCTGGGCTTTTGCAAAGGTTGCTGATGATTCCCTATCGTTCACAACAAAGGTTGCAAGACAGGAGTTAACGATTACTGAAGCAGATATTAGACGGGTGTTGAAGATTGCTGACCAGCCAGATTATACATATGAGAAGGGAGACAGAAAGAAGCTGGTTGATTTTGTTACACAGATGGGATACGACACTGAGTGGAAGAGCCTCGAGAAAAAACATCTTCCACTATACTGGAGGTTTCTATTCCACATAGTCACTCATTACTTTACTAATATTCGTGGAGGAGTTGATAGCATGAGTGCTAACTGGGTCCGTATTATGTTTGCATTGACGACTCGAGAGAAGTTCAATTACTCTCGAAGGATATTCCTATGCATGTTGGGGAATATTAGGAGTGGGGCAACATGGCTTATGTACCCAAGATTTGTACAGATGCTTCTTGATGATCTAATTCCAGATGTCCCTAGGCCAGTATCAAAGAAAGCTAAGGACAAGAAGTCATTTCCCAAGCCTTATCATGTGAATGAGATCAAGAAGTCAATCTTTGGTGTGTTGTTGAGCACCAAAACCAGGGGACATCAGTATGTGGGACCACGTCCAGGTCCTAAATTTGGATTGTTTGAAGAAGCAGAGCTTGTTGGGGATGAGGCATCTGTTGAGAGTGAAGAGGATGTTGAGCCAGAGGTCGAGGCAGAACAGGATTCGTCTGATGAGCCTCTTGAGGACCGCACAAAAGCCAAACACGATTTAAAGAGAAAGGAGGCTGAGAAGGGGAAGCTTATTGAGCTTGAGGAGGAGGAAGAAGACCAGCCGCCCTTGAAGCATCTGGTGAAACTTGGGGACTCCCAGAGGTCATCCAAGATTCTCGTCAAGATTCCCTCACAAGACAAACCATCTGACCAACCCAAAATCACCAAAGAAGCCCTAGCCCAAGCCCTCAAAGCATTAGATGTAACAAAAATCCAAATCCCTACCCACAAGAAGCCAAAGACAAGAAAGAAATCCAAATCTAAGAAAACCAAAACCTTGCTCCACGACTCACCTAAAACCTCACCTGAAACCACTCTAACAGACCAACCAATTTCTACCTTCCTACCCCAAATACCACCCTCACCACCTCAAGACCAACCTACAACTCCAATCAAACAACCAACCTAAACCGAACCCGAACCTTCCCAAATCACAACACCACCCACTCAACCAATCACCGAACCTACAACTTCCTCCATATTCACTTCATCGGTCTTCAGCTCACCGATCCAAACAACCAGCTTATGGAGCCAAACAGTTATAACTTCCCCAACCCAAACCGTAACACCACCTATGACACAACCAACACCACCCACCACTACAACTTCACCAATCCTTACCCAACCCATCATCCTACCTTTGCAAACAACCTCACCACCCATAATGTCCACCACCCCACCATCCACCATTATCTCATCCAAACCCATTGCCCGAGGAAAGTCTTCGACACCTCCAGTGTACGTCGATCATATCCTCTATAGGATCGTCGCACTGGAGGAATCAAACACTAAAAGGGCGGAGCGAGAAATTGTGCTCCTCAAGTTTATCAAATAAATGAAGCAGAAGGCGGTGGAGGATGAGGAAGAAAAGGCGGCTCTACGGGAGAGGATAAGGGTGTTGGAAGAACAGAAGGAAGCAAGCGATGCACTTGCTTAAAATCAAAGATTATCGACCAACACCTTCCACACCTGAATCCAGAATCTTCAAGTACTGATGAACCAAGAGGCCTCAGAAAACGCAAACCTGAGAGCAGATAATTCTTGAAAGAAACCTGAGAGGCCTCAGAAACGCAAACCTGAGAGCAGAAAACGCAAGACTTGGAGACAGATTGGCCATTCTGGAAAGAAACCTGCCATCTGCAAGTGCTCTCAGAACTAGTGTTAACAAGAAAATTGAAGATGCCACTCGAAGATGGGATGTTGAGAATGAAGCTACAAACTCCAGAGTGACAATCTTAGAGAATCAGCTTGTTTCATTTGCTTCCCTCGATTCACTCAGAGCCGAGATGGAGGAAATTAATGAAAAGGTGATGGAACATGATCCTCTTAATGAGCTCCAACTGAAGACAAACGAAGAGTTGGTAAGCAAATATCAAGCGGCCTCAGACCTTATGGGTATTCATGAAGATGACTTTCATGGTCTGGAGGATCGACTTGATAAAGTTTTCAAGAGCTGGAGAAGGTCAGGAGAGACTTTTCAGACTGGTGGTTCACAGCCTACCGTAGGCTCGAGTGTGACCTTGCGAGGAGTTAGGGTTGATGCATCTGAAGGAGAGGCGATTGTTGGTCGGTTAGTGCAACAGGGCGGCCAGTCTAGTGGTATTGGTGGTGAAGAGGAAGGTGAAAAGGAAGATGTTGATGTTGAAAGTGATGCTGATGATGATGATGAAGACGATGACGATGATGACGTTCATGATAGCTTCGACGATGATGATGATGGTGATGATGAGGGTGGGAACGATGGAGATGGAGGAGCCGATCAGTAGGAGGTGAAGGTGGAGTTGACACTCAATCACCTCCACACACTCAGCAAGATAATCAAGACCCTACTGCTCACGACTCAGCCGGCAAAGTCAGGCAACATGACACACAAATTGCTGATATGTATAAAGATTTGTTTCCTGATGACTTTGCAAGTGTTATGGATGACTTTATTGAAGCGGGAAAGAACTTGGAGCAACTTATTGAACAGAATATAGAGGAAGGGGTTGAAGATGACTACATCAATTACTCACCTAATCTAGACACTCCTCCTGCTCAAGTTCAAACTTCAGAGACTCCTGCTGCTGATCCCGTCTCCAATCCAACTGACGACTTGACACAGGAACCACCAAAGAGGAAGAGAAAGAATCATATTATGTCAAGTCGTTCATGCGCCCGCGATCTCATCTATCCTTACCACGATGATTTGCTGATTGTATACGCGAAGTATAATAAGGAGAACGCGTGTTGGGCGATTAGACGATTTAGTGGTGATCTGATTTATCTCAACCACCATGAGCTGAAGTCATTACCAGAGCTTGACATTAGTTATCTTCGAAAAGCTCTAGGCCATGGTGCGGTTGGAAGTACGTTGGAAAGTTGGATTCCAGATTGTCTTCATCGTTAGTCAAAGGTCGACTACAAAGATTTTGAGCCGAATAAGGGTCAGAAGTACAAGAACCCAAGGGAGATAGACCCGGCCACCGGAGAGCCACGAACAATGTGGAGATACAGGGCACCAAAGAATTGTCATATCATCTACCATGGTGAGCTTTTTATTCCCAACATCCTCCGAGACTTCATTGGCTGGGAATTTGACAACACGACAGGGGAGGCCGTCATACACTACAAAGATCTGCCTGAAATTCGCGTATTTGACGAGCATGAGCTAATGGGGCTGCACATAGAAGACATCAAGAAGCTCTACAATTCACCCCTAGGAACCGTCGAGGATATCGGTAGTCAAAACACAGACCGGATAGTTGAAGCCTTCAACAAGTTTGTTAAAAGAGTTGTTGAACTTCCACTACCCGAGGACGGCTGGTTAGATTACGACACCGACGGGTTCCAATAGTAAAGACTAGAGGGAGATTGTTAGGCCCCATTTTGTTTATATTAGTCTTTTGTATTGGTTTTTATGTAATGGGCCGTTTTGGTTATTTAATATGTAATAGGCCCAAGAGAAATAATGTTGTAAAGCCCATTGGGCATTTGATGACTTCTCATGCATGTTTCCCTATAAATAGGAAGCATGCCATGAGAAGTGAAGTTGTTCATTGTTGATCAATAGAAAACCTTTTGCTAACTCTCATTCTCTCGGCTCTCTCTCTTTCTCTCAAACCACCTGAAAATAACATCTCAAGATCCGAGACCGTTTAGGTGGCTTAGTGTGATTTTTGCTAGCACTAAGCTCGGTTGATCCAAGATTATTGTTAGATCCACTCGTGTTGGGACCTACAGATTGAAACCCCAATACACCAAACTACAAAAAGAATACCCATTTTTACAATTGCTTTTTAAAATAACATCAATTTTACGAAAATAAAATAAAATTCTAGCTATTAGATGTGATAATTTATAAAGTATATCAAATATGTGAATACTTGTTTTTATGTCAAAAATAATTTTCAACTAAGATCGATGACTGCTTTTAGTTTGAAATCAAGAGGTGCTTTTTACATGATGAATCATGTTTCCTGTGTAATAATTTAGAGGTGGTCCGGAAAACATTGCCGGAATGATATGACCGAGATCTAAACATGGAGGCGAACGATGGTGATAGTTGCCATATTTCTAGTGGTTGTAATCTATCTATTAGTTATAATTATAATAATTGAAAAGCCATAAAAGTTACTTTGTAGAACAATAATAAATAATATACAAATGCAGTTTCGTGTCTAGTAAGGCATTAGAATATCATTTTACTACCATTCTTTTACTTTACCATATGTTCAAATAGGTAAAAATTGAGTCATATATTTTACATTTTATTATATTTTCCACTCGTGTATAATATATGGATCTCTAACCTAGTCACAACATTATTTTATTACCATTCTTTCACTTATGGTAGACTGGCATACTACCAAATACACAAACTTATTTAACTATTACTAAACTTGAGGCCACGTTGTTGTTTGGAGCAAATGAACCATTCGAATAATGGGCTGGAAGTTATTAAGGTGGTGAGCCGGGCAGCACTGCAAGGTTGGTCACTGGTTCTAGTTGTTGTAGTGCACCCTGCTGCGTGTTAGCCGCCATGAGTCTCTCGGTTTTTAATTCGTTTTCCACCCTTGCTAGTTCCATCTTCAAAGATACCACCTACAATATTGACAAGCATCATAAGTTTGAATGTTTATATTTGTTTAGATAGATTGTCTATAATATTAATTAGCATGTACCTGCTGTAGCAAACCGAAGATAGTAGAGACGACCACCAACAGTATCACGCAACCTAGCCTGAGCTTCGTACGAAATACTCCGAACTGCTTGGTGGCGATAATGCAGTGGAAGTTTCTCTAATAGCTTTGCCAGGTTGCCAGCCACAACACCTTGTATCATTCTGAACCCGGCCCAAATTCTCTATGAACAATCAACATGTTATGATTGGAACCTGAGGCCAAAGATCAATTTATAAAGTGAGTAGATAGAAGATAAACCCATGAATCCCAAATAAAATTCAAAGAAAAAAATTATGTATTAATTAGTACACAGTTTCTTGTTCATTTGATTATTGTAATAATAAGGATCCGGTTCACATCAGAACTACTAAAACCAAAAAAGCAACAGGCCATTAACTTTTGAAAACAAGGCATGAAGTTTAATTTGTTGTGTTAACAAACCTTGAATGAAATCGGTAAATGATTTGAACAAGAAATTAAGCAATGAAAACCAAATACATCAAACTGTACCTAGGATGAAATGGATATCATATCTGATCGTGTGGAGGTCGCAGGATGGCAGCGGCGCTTAAATCTTATTTGAGGCCCTATAATATGAACTTTGGGTTGAAACCCTAGAACGGAGCTAATATACATAACAATCCTAATTAATAATAACCCTCATATATATAAGGCGTGTGGTTTGATTCCTAAATCTTGTATTTACATTGGCCTCCCAACATTTTTATGTATTTTCACATAGAACCCATCAGTATTAATTTCGATTTTTACCCCCTGGACTACAATGCTTGCAACAAAATAAGAAACCGGTAGAAAAAAGGATTCGTACTTGATGCCCTTCAAGATCTAGGGAATTCAAGATTTATGGTTATAATACGCATATCTATATTTTGGGCTAAAATCTTTTATGCTTTTAGTTGCATGGAGCTTGATGGAAATGAAGGTTAAGTGTATACAGTAGAAACTCGATAAATTAATACTCGAT
Organism: Bidens hawaiensis; assembly: GCF_021521415.1. Classification (NCBI taxonomy): domain Eukaryota; kingdom Viridiplantae; phylum Streptophyta; class Magnoliopsida; order Asterales; family Asteraceae; genus Bidens; species Bidens hawaiensis. The sequence continues at coordinate 16,170 of NW_027499763.1, read as the reverse complement.
TATTTAATAAACTCTCTAAGATAATATTTTTTGTTGGTCCCGACTCGGGGATAAGGTGCTAAATTAATAATTCGCTAAAATTATAAGATAATACATTTTTGATAATTTCTTTAGACCCCATATAAAATATAAATTAATAATTCCTTATATATAGCATATTACATGAATGATTTATGAAGGTTTCTTGAAAAATGACTCAATTGTTTTTTGTTTTTTATTGAAATCAATTTTCCTTTGAATCTCATCTCTAATTTTCCTTAGCATGGTAAGAACTTCTGGTGTTGTTTTTTCAAATTGGGCCGTTCATTTGATATACATGCATTGTATACAATAATTAAGTGGAAGCTTGAAAGGTGTTTGTAAACTAAGTATTATACTATAAATTAATAAAATATTAATTAATATATAAATTAATAATTATTAATTTATCGATTAATTAATAACCCTTTTAATTAATAAATTTTGGTGGTCCCAAGTGTATTATTTTATAGAGTTTCTACTGTAGTTAGCTCTAGCCCTCAATATGCATTGAATGAACATTTTCGGCATTGCTAGCTAGCTTAAGTTAAAATAGCGCTCGTGAAATACAACTAATTGTTTTGTTAAAGAACAGAGTTTTGATCGGAAAGCAACGTAAATCATGTTTACAACTATTGATTTCATATCTACACTCAAATTTGAAAAACAAAATCTAGTGAAATGTATTTAGGGCTATATAGCATGTTTTCTTTTTACAGCCAAAAGAATTACAATGAAATCGCGATAAAATTAACTACTAAATGAACTTGTATGTGCGTATATGAACAAAGGTGGATGCAAGTGAAAGGGATAACACACCCTGTTGAAGTCTAACAAAACTTAACTAGGATGATTAAACAAAACTTAATGATTCCATTAAGAGACAACTTCTGAATTGGTAAGAGGTCAAATGTGTGGGTTCACTAAAAAGATACCTTTTAAGGGTTCACAAAGCCTTTTAATGCTAAATTGAACACATTATTCATTTTAATTACCCTTCAATCCTTAAAAAAAATTTCAATAGGCATTCAATATTATTACTACTATTGCTATTATTTTTGTTATAACAGTTTTCTTACTATTATACTAATGATAACGAGATAAACAATCCACCCTCATATCGGAGAGATTAAAAATGAAAGCCAATAATGAAAATATTGACCAATTATGTAAATAATTTAAAGAATAGATGAAATTCGTAAATTACACACATTAAAGGGACGATTAAGGTATATTTACTTTGATAAGTACATTGAATTTTTTAGATTATATTTTATACGTTAACTAATAATATTACATTAGGCAATATTGTATTTCATGTTTTATATGTTGGGTATGTTTGGCAAACCTAGCTGGTAATTGTAACTGGAAGCTGGTGGCTTGAAGCTGGTAACTGGTATATGGTAGCTATAGTTTTTTAGATATATTTAGATATTTGACAATTGACAGAGTAGCTGGAGTTTTTAATAAAATATATAAAATGATCAAAATGTGCATAACTAAAAAAATAATATACTAAATGTATTTATTTTGGACTGTTATTTAAGTAATTTAAAATAATAAAAGCTTGTCTAAACGCTAGTAATAGGAACTTTAAGCTTAACAAAGCTTTTAATTGAGTAGGAGGTTTTCTTAAAATCTTGAATCTAGCAGCTCCTAAAAGCTCTCAACCAAACATACCCGTTGTGTCATAAATACTATCACATCATATTATTTTATAATATAATATTCTATCATATAATAATGCCAATTCATATCACTCCATTTCATATCATATTATAATATTATATCATGTAGTATCATATGTTATATATTATCATAATGTATCGAATGATCTCATCTCTTATCGGATCACAATGAAATTGTACTATATCATATCACATAATATCATATCATATTGTATGGGGTCATCTCGTCTCGTATCACATCACATCGTAATCGTATCATATCATATCTCATCATGTCATATCATATCATACCATAAATCCATCAACAAGTCGTGTCATATCGTATCATATCATGTCATATCGTAACGTACCGTATAATATCATATCATTTAATCTTATATAACGTAGTGTAAGGTCATATCATATCATGTCAAATATTATCATATCATATCACATATTGCTTCTGGATTAAGTGGAAAAGAGATATATAAAGTTCGTTTTTTTTTCCTCTATATTATCACGTCATATAATATCATGTCATATCAATTATATAATTTCATACAACGTCATGTAATGTAATGTCATATCATATCCCTTCCATTTATATAACGTCTTAGATTGCTATAAAAGTGGATGATAATTATACATTATGTATATGCTTCAAAAGAAAATATCACATGAATAAATGATTCACCTTTTATGTAGAGTAAGGCGTTAACAAAATTTAAATAAAATCAAAAGTTAGTTTGCTTTGCTATTCAAACATTTAACAAGTAATTGCCATTTTAATTTAATTGTATCATACGTTATTACTTCATATCCATATTGTTTTAGCCTCTCACAAGTGGTTAACAGGGCCAACCTAACGGCCCGTGCAATTGCACAGGGCCCAAAAAATACAGGGCCCAAAGAAAAAAATGGATATGCAACAAATAAATTAAATAGAAACAGAACTAAATAAAAACATATCTTGTAGCTCACAAGGTATGCTGTAGGGTTTACATTGTGCCGGACTCAGGCTCGATTCTTATTGATGGCATCGTTTTTCAATTGCAAGGACAACATTATATTTTATGGGCTACAACGTTATTTCCATTTTCTTTTTTTTTATTGCTTTGGCCAACATTTTATTAACATATAGTTTCTTAAAGCAAAAGCCCCAAACTAAAGTTATAGCATTCCAGTTTTGAGTAATTCAAAGAACAAAAAGTATCCTAGCATTTTTTTGGTTTCTCTTTAAAAACATTATCAATATATAGGGGCCATTTTTTTTCTCTTTGCACTGGATCCTTAAGGTGCCCTGTATCCTCAGAGATGGCCCTGGTGGTTAAGGACTTGTTACGAAAATACAGTTGATAAACCAAGTTATGTAAATAGTTGCGTCTTAATGAAACAATTACATATTTAGACCAAGTGTTGTGATTGATTTGGGATTGCCACCCATCATGGGTAGCCTCGGCGCCAAACACCATTATCCTTGGCTGCCCAGCCACCCTTGTTTCTCGCCAAAGCAATGGCGTCGATGGAGAGGGAATAAACCGTTGGGATTTAGGGTTCCGGCGTACTTTTGCATCGTTGTAATTAATAAAATGATTTTTTTTATTTCATAAAGAACATCACTCTCGTCCATCTTCCACATCATGTTCTCATCTTTTAACCTCTCATCTCTTCACAATTTTTACAAATCAGCATGAATCCATGGGACCCTAGCAACTCAGTCTCGTCCATCTTCTGCATCATCTTCTCATCTTTTTACCTCTCATCTATTCACAATTTTTTTATAAATCAACATGAATCCATGCGATGAATGGTAAAGTTTAAAATTTTAGACTTATTTATATTTATTCTTATTTAAAAATTTTCAATATGATAATGTCGGTTTTTAAATTCCACATAGAAAATAGTCGAAAACGAGACGACTTCTAGAAACATGTGTGTACAAATTTAATGGGCTAACAATATCGAGACGCAACAAGATTTATGGAAAGTGGATGGCAATGCGCCGGAAACTTGGAAATTTTAACTCCATCCACATCCGGATTTCAAATAGTCATGCAAGCAGTTCAACTAACAAAGGCGTGTTAGTTGAAGCGCACGCACAATACAAAGACCGATACAACCACACGTTTAGTATGGAAAAGGCGTGATAAGTTTTGAAAAAAAGTTCATGGCGGGCTCTCATCCCGTTGGTGGGGGTCGGTTAGACGGTCGATCGTCTAAACGATCAAAAACGTCAACATTCAATGATTTAATGTCGTTGGAACCCAATTCGGATGCGCATTCGCATATAAATCTTAACTAGTTGCACGATGATTTCCATGCCCCCGACGAAGTTTGTTTGGTTGGGAGAGACAAAACCAAATCAAAAGCCAAAGCCTCCTCATCTAGATCTATACTCCATCAAAAGGTCAATTTAAAGTTTGAACTTCCTAATAACCGATTTTTTATTTTTAGGGAGAAAACAAAATGACGTCGAGATCTTACACAATACGACAAACAATAAAATTAGATCTTATCGTGCTGTATTTCTATCCATTCCTATTTTTTAATTATGTATTATTTTTAATTTATTTGTAACTTTTAAGTAATTTATAATTTAAGTTTGGGTTGGTGTTTTTTATTACACTAGTGAAAAAGTAATCACATTAAAATATATAAAATAAAAGGAAATGATTAGCAAATGTTTAAAAACTTGGCTGGTTAAAGACCTACACATGATTGATGCATTTTTTTTAATGGTCAACCAACATAGAATGCCTAGGTATTTCGTACGGGGTGACCCAATGGTAAAAGGCCACCGCCATCTGGCTCAACCCAGTCATACAAAGCCCTTAAGCGCCTCCAGGTTATCTCCGATTCCGGGAAAACCCACATGCACGAAGGCTCACTGGTGGTAAAAACCCGGACGCCCTCAGGATCGAACTGGAGATCATAAAGATTCCAATCTTTCTTTATTGAGCCACCCATGTCCCCTCAAAATGTTGTAAGTGGGAATTAAACTTGGTCTCCATTGAGAAATCCAAACTCCCTGCCACTACACATTCTTGATGTCGTTAGTTAACGTCTAGGAATTGATTTATCGTTGACTCTAATTGTCAAATTGTAAGTTGTATGTTTTAACATGAAATGCATTTCATCTTCACGACAAAAACGACCTTTCATTCTCAATGTTAATTATAAAAAAAATGTTCAACTTAAAAGGTCGACTTCATAAGCATTATGCACAAATATACATGCATACATATCATAAGTCACCATAAGTCGCAACATCTTTAAAATGATGACGTAGCCAACAAACAGTTAGTAATCACATATTGATATATTAAAAATCTAACGTTGAGAACCACAAAATAATAGAAAAAAAGATACTAAAATACCGGATAAAAAAAATAAAAAGGTACAATAATATAGGCTAATGTTGACCAAACTAGAAAATACTTCATGACCAACTATACCTTCGGCGGGCTTAGTTTTGACAATTCTTTTCTAACTAATAAGAGAGAGAGAGAGAGAGAGAGACCGCCACCAATCAAGCTTTCTTTTTTAATCCTTAACTTGATAGCTAGCTTAATTCGATCACAACGTCCAAATAATAGATATTACAACACATAGTCTTACTATCCTATCATGTATTCACGCTACGATCATTAATTCTAATAATTAATGATTTGAGGCTACTCAAGCCGGGTAATGCTTGGGTACGCTTATATATTCTCATCATATGGCAATCTCTAATAGTGAATCCTTGGAGATCAACTTTGTTATACATGACATGGTAGACTTTTCATTGTAAAAGGAAATGTAAACACGTAGTAGTTTCCAACAGTCTTTGTTATTATTTTACAGTTCCTCGGGTGAATTTTGGCCTGAATTACACACCCACAATCACACTTTTGAGTTTCTTACTTAGATAAACGCATGCATAGATATTAACTAAGCAATCCGGTTGCAATCAAATTCAAAGTGATACAAAAAACCTTCCAACCGTGTACAACTTCACTTAATCACTTAACCCTTTCTTACACTTTGGGGGCTAGCTAGATACAACACGTCTATAACTATAGCCTTGAGCAAAGATACGCTCCAACTAAAAGAATAACTAGAAGCATAACCGGAGCTACCAAACTACAATGTTCTGCCGAAGGAGTCTTCTTTTTTCCATGATAATTCCTACTGCCTTAACAGACAGCCCTTCTGTTTTTGTAACTACGGCCAAAGTTAATCCAGCTCATCATCACTTTAACCCCCAAGTTCCTTATATAGTCCGGCAGCATCCGGAATTTTCTAGAATTTTGATAATGAGAAAAATGAACCTAAAACAAAGATTTGAATGACTCTAGATTTTACCTTCTATCATAAGAGTACCTATGAAAGATATATCTCCAACACGCTATGAACAATCCACATGTTATCATGATGGGAACCTAAAGCCAAAGATCAATTTATGAACAACTGAACGTAATGTTTAATAGAACTTCCTTAAATATATTGCGTTAAAAATAAGACACTCGTGTACCTTGTTACTTCTTCGTTCAGGAGTTCTTTTGCCATATTTAACCATCTTCTGTTGCTTTTCAATATTTTTGCTCGTCAAACAAGTTTCCTAATTCTCTCTTAAACCTAAGGCGACCTTTAGATGCGAGATTAACCTTTCGATTTCCCGGTACAAGCTTTCCTTCAGGTTTCAATCCACTAAATGTCACTGAAAGAAGATGGTACAAATCATTAAGATTTATGCATATATGAAAATAGCATCTAAACGTAAAATAATATGTTTTAAAATTTAAATAAGGTCTCAATGAGAAAGTGCATTTATCCGTTTCGTTACCTATGTCACCTTCAACCAGTTCCATTGATTTTACTGTTTATGGTTTGCACTAGTCCAGTTTTTCCCTTCAAAGTCTTGAATTATCATTGGTTGGTCGTGGGCATCATCAACTCGAGGAAAGAATCTCTAAACAATATCAATATAAAAATTCAGAAAAACCATAATAATACAATAAAAACATGATATTGTTGTAATAATAGTAATTCAAATTTATACTAACTTCTGCACATTTCTTAGTGAGAACAAGGCGCCCAGTCTTCCCAGCACTCAGATTTAATTCCTGAAAATTTGAGAAATGAAAAATATGAACCAAGTTACATGACTTGATTTCCAGCATTTAAAACAAAGAGTTGAATGACTTAAGATTTTACCTAATATGCCCAACAAAGATATCCTATGAACAATCAACATGTTATGATGGGAACCTAAGGCCAAAGATCAATTTAAAAAGTGAATAGATAGAAGAAAACACAAGGATCCCAAATAAAAATCGAAAAAAAAAAGTACAGATTCTTGATCATTTGATTGCAAAGTTGTGTAAAATTAATAATCTAGTTCACATTGGAACTACTAAAACCGAAAAGCAAAAAATCTGGAATGAAATTAGTAAATAACTTGAACAAACAAGCAATGAAAACCGCATACATGAAATCCTACCTAGGATGAAATCAGTAGACGATCGTGTGCGGCGCTTAAATCTTATAAGAACATTTGGTTGAAACCCTAATTTAAATTTCATTGAACTCCCTGAAGAATGTTTCAAGTTTCTTAACATACAAGGGAGCTGATGTATATAACAATCCTAAATAACCCTCCCATATATAGGGTGTGGTGTTTGGTTCGTAAATCTTGTATTTTCATTCACCTCCCAAATATTTTATGTATTTTCACATAGAACACTATAATATTATAAATTTTCTTTTTACCTCCTGAATTACAATATCTGCAGCTCTTGTGGTGACATAACGAATGGCTATCAAGTAACGGCCAGCAGTATAGTTTTTCGGGAAACACCCAAGCCAAATTATGAAGCCAGCTTAGCCCGGTTAAGAGCTTTTTCTATTAAGACAACATAGTTTGGCCTGGGACAACAGTGTTATCCAAAAAAAAATTTACAATATTTGCAACAAAATAAAATTTCTAAATTATTGGACAACGATTGATATATCATGTTTGGGTTCTTTTTTATATTAGGAACTTTGAGAAAGGTTTACTAAAATATCTTGGGACATGTTAATACCTTTAACCAATGATGGGATTTGTATATCATAGTTTGTGTAGGGCTAGTAACCTTCAAGAGGTTTAAGGTAAAAAAAACTTGTGGAAAAAATATTCGCACTTGACATCTTTTGAGAGGGGAATTCAGGGTTTATAGTCATAATAAGCATATCTGTATTTAGGGCTAAAGTATTTTATGGTTGTAATTGCATTGTGTTTAATTGAAATGAAGGTTAAATGTATGGTTTAACTGTAACCCTCACTATATATTGAGTGAACCTTTTCGGCATTGCTGGCGTTAGTTAATATAACGCTTGTGAAGTTAAACTAATAGTTTTATTAAGTAACTTAATTAAGAACGATAATTTGATCAGAGTAATATAAAAAGCATTTTTCCAATCAATGATTTCATATCTACACTCAAATTTGAGAAACAAAATCTACTGAAACGTATTTAGGGTTGTATAGTACCTTTACTACTAAGGGCAAAAAATGCTTACAACAAAATCACGATAAAAATAACTAGTCAATGATCCTGTATCCATGGATACAAACAAAGGTGGATGCAAGAGGAAGGGTAACACACCCTGTCAAAGACTTAACAAAAATTATTTAGGGTTATTAAACATAGGCCAACATGTTGCCTACACCACATGGCGTCGTGCAACAACACTGCTTATAGTAATAAGTTTACATTTTTTTTCTTTTCACCACTTTATTTCTAAATTTGTTTATTTTGGTTTGTTGTTTCTTCGTATTAATTTCAAAATTATTAATTTTTTAAACCCTAAACTTGTATTTATACAACAGCTAAATCAAACACAATATTCTACATTTTTGTCTCCTAATGAGCAAACGGGTATGGTACCAACACCTAATTCAGCACAATCAGTAGAGTTTTAGGTACCGATAAGGTTAAATTTGATACCGATATTTCTCAAATTTTGCCTTCGATACCGTTATTGAACCAAACATTTTTACCGAGAGATTAAAAGTTAATGATGATGATATAAACAATCAACCCTTGTATTAGAGAGATTAAAAGTGAAAACCAATAATAAAAATATTGTAAATAGTTTAAAATAGATGAAATTTGCAAATTACATAAATTGCATGGGTGATTAAGGTAGATTTACTCTTATTATTACATTAAGTTGCTTAAATTATATTTTATATGCTAACTAATAATATTACATTATTGAGTGTTGTATTTTGTGTTATCTTGTGGTGTCATATAAAACTATCTCATCATATCATATTATATAATCTCGTGTCATGATATCATACCATCTTAACTTATATTATTTTACTCTTCTAATAAACAAAAATAAAGATGATGATGTGTCATAACCATATTAAATACTAACTTCTAATCTCTATTCTCCTTAATTCATGTTATCCATAGGTCAAGGGCTAAATTCATTATGGCAATTGGGTTTATAAAATAGTCAATTTCCATTCCAATTTTCTAATATTTCATCTCATTTATACTAACTATGAATGGGTTGTGGGCCAAAACCATTTTGGCAATTGGGTTATAAAATAATCACAAAATTAAAAATAAAATATTGATTAAAGATCAAACAGGTAAAAATATAAAAAAAATAGAAAATAGTAAAGATTTTAAGGTTGTTTTGTTTCTTCGGGGTATAGTTTTTTTTCATGAACATTATATGTTGCATTATTCAGGGTAACTAGCAGATATAGTTAAAACTTGTTTATTATATTGGATGACGATTTGAATACTTATAATAAAACAACAAATGTTGTATATAAAGAGATTTTTATCAAACTTATAAATTTGAGATTACAGACTTCTCATTGTTTGTACAATACATTTCATTTCTTTTCTACCTTTAATTTTGTTCATTTATTTCAAATAGCAAAAATTTTTTTTATTATTTAACAAATCTCGTGTAATACACGAGTTCAAAAGCTAGTATCATATCATAACATATCATACCATTTAATACCATTAATATCATATCATACCGCATCATATCATCATAACATATCATATATTCATATCATATCATATCATATCGTATCGTATCAGATCGTATCATATCATAACACATCATACCGCACCATACCATTTAATACCATTAATATCATATCATACTGTGTCATATTATATCATATCATTTCATACCATATCATATTGTATCGTATTATTTTATACCATACCATTTGATACCATTAATATCATATTGTATCATACCATACCATTTAATACAATTAATATCATATCTTGCACATATCCTAACTAGGATATAGATTATACGATAACAATAGTTATCTCACTATATGTTCCACCCATTATTTGATGAATACAATATAAATATTTTATTTTATTTGTGTTTTCTTTCCTCCTTTTCTTTTGTGCTAAACCTTTGTTTCAATTGTAAACTACAATATATTTTCACTACAATTTTACACATTAAAATCTGTTTTATGTATGTTTACTTAAAATGTTAACAGGTGAGATGCTCATTATATTTTACTACTCCAACTAGGATAGAACCCGTATGATACACGGTTGATAAAAAAATATAATAAAAAAGTTAAATTTAATAATTTACATAATAACATATTTTATGGATTAACAAGATATAAATAGCTAGCTTTAAAACTCGTGTGATGCACGGGATGCTTAAAAGAAATACAATTAAGCTATAGAAATTAAATGATTAAATTTTAAAAAAACTATATTTTATCAAATTAAATGTCTTATAAGTTCAAATTACATATTTTCTAATGGAATATTCATTCAAATACGTTGTGTATTCTCATGCAATTTCTTCATAATCATGAGAAAAATACACTTAGTGATTTTATAAGTTGTAATTATATTTTTTCATAGAATAGTGAATTCTAACAAAAGATGGTAAGATGTTTCATTATGATAAAAAAAAAACATCATATATAAAATTAGCATTAATAAAATATGCTTTTGCATTATAGTTTCAAAAGAGATAGATGAAAACTCCTTGGATCCATAGAAATTGAATTAATATATGAAAATAAAATTGTTATTCATTCATATTTTTCTTTTTGTCTTTATTATCTTAGACCTATAAATCTTATGTGTAAAATTTATTATAAACAAATACACTTTTGATCACTCTTTATATTTATTTTTATCTTAGACCTATAAATACACACATATTTTTAATCAATATAGTTTAGGTAATTAGTTATTTGATTAAAAGTTTGATTAATATGTTTTAATTACGCTGACATAAATATGTTTTCACTAAAAATAGAAGAATAGTTTTGTTAGGGCACGGATTTCCGATATCCTCAGGAAACATTATTCAGAGCAAATTCAGGATGCGGTATCGTCAAAGGTAACGAGTATCCTAATTACGTTATATAACTAACACGATCTTTGCTACTTTCCTTGTTTACCAGGTCAAAGGTAGTTGCCATGATCTCCCAAAGACTCGCACTTTCAGTTAATAAAGCGTGACAAGAAAGGAAACATGCTGATTGAAGGTCTAACGGCTAATTGGAATAATTCCGCAGTTTTCTTAAACATAGGCCATATTGTTAGCTTTTTATTTTTGTATAAATAGAGCTCAAAACCGGATCATAACACACTCTAGACACACGAGACTTACTAGTACTCGCATTCTCTGTAATCACGATCAAGTTTGAACTCCACCATTGTAATCACCTTTGTTATTAATAAACCGGTGGTGATAGTTTTCACCGCCCGGGGTTTTTTACTTGTTATCCTAAGGATAACAGGTTTTTTCCTCGCAACAAATCCTTGTGTTCAAACACTTTTACGTTCATTTCATATAAGCACCAAGTCCCGATTACTAATTTGGTTACGAAATCATTGTTGTTATTTTTTGACCAAAATAATTTGGCGCCCACCGTGGGGCTAACGGTGCTTTAATCCATTAATTCCATTTATTTCATTCACCTTCATTCTCTTTACAATGACCTCAAAACCAAAAACCAGTTCAGTCTTTGCTCCGGTGGTTACTACAGCTATAAGTGTCATCCCAGGACCTCCACCACTGCCGAAGAAAAATACTCAGCCCAGAGGAGAAATTCCACAATTCGCGGGGTCCTCCACACGGATAGACCCGGTTATTTCTAACAATGATATTTTTGCTTTGATGAAACAAGTCAAAACGCACATGGAGCAGCAAGAGAAGACCAACTCAAGGTTATTCAAAGAGATTGAAGGAATCCAGAAGAAACCGGGCATGAGGCCACTCCAATCATGCCCAGGGTCCTTGATTTTGATTCTCCAGGATCTTCTATCCTCTAGAATCCCGGATCCTTGGGGACACAATCGGCAAGGATTCCACCACAACAGCAATCAGGATACTGGGAGCTTTTCCTTCGGTATCCTCGGAGTTACCCGAACCAACGAGGCTAGGGTCCGTCAACATGCAGCCTCGCTCAACCATTCCAGCCGGCATATTCTCATCAGGGTCTCCCTTGATGTCCTCTGAAGTTCACATTGGAGATGATATCCCTATGCAAGGACCACCTTATCCTGAGGATACTATCAATGGAGGAATTAACCATTCTGGCTCAGGATACCAAAGACCTTACCAGAATCTTGGTAACAGTTTACTTAATCCTAATTTATACACCGTGGATCTATGCAGGATAAGGGGATATCTCATGATATAGCCAGGGAATTACAGAAAATGAAGGACATGATCTCCAATATCCCCGGCATAATCCGTCCCATAGCTGAAGTCCCGGCGGGCAGTCACAAACTTTCCAGGTTCACTTGGCCCATATGCGACGTGGAGATCCCCAGGAAATTCCAGACACTCAACATGAAACTTTATGACGGCACTACAGATCCTGAGGAGCAGGTGGCTCAATACAGGGAAAGGATGGAGGTCAACCCTATCCCCGCAGAAATCAAAGAAGCCTGTCTATGTAAAGGGTTTGGTTCAACACTAACAGGGCCGGCCCTCAAATGGTTATTAAGTATTCCTTCTAATACTATCACTTCCTTTGCTCATTTAATTAACTTGTTTAATAATCAATTTTCTTGTAGTAGATCTTTTGAGAAAATGACAGGTGATTTATATAGAATTTTTCAGCATAACAATGAATCCCTAAGGGATTACATAATCAGATTTAGCAGGGAAGCTTTGGAAATCCCCAACCTCGACATGGCAGCTGCTGTTGAAGCCTTCAAGATGGGACTTAGGAAGGATTCTCCTTTCTATGACGACCTCGTCATGACTCCATGCAGTAATCTTGACGAAGTCAGAAACAAAGCACTAAGATACATTCGGCTGGAGGATGACAAGAAGGTTCATGGAAACTTGGTTATCCCGAAATACGAGTCTACCAACAAAAAGTCCGACTCTCCACAAAAGTTCTTCAGACCGAAGCCTTATTCCAAGCAGGATAATCCCAAGATCAATGCTGTGGAAGAAGACGAAGACGACGAAGAATATCCTAAAATATCCGAATATTTCTTTAACCTTGATATTGGTGGTGTAATTTGTGCTATGCAAGATTTAGGTGACAAGGCCAGATGGCCTAAGAAGAATGAGAAGCGTGGATCAAACAAAGACAAGTCAAAATGGTGTGCATTCCATGAAGACTTTGGCCATCGCACTGATGATTGTATAGCACTTCGAAAGGAAATAGGATACCTTCTCAGCAAAGGACACCTGAAGGAACTATTTGGAAAAAACAAGAACAAAAGCCAGGATCCTGTCAAGATACCCGAAAGGGCACCTTCTCCACCACCCGGAGCTAAGGTGGTATCCTTCATCTCGGGAGGATCTGACATCTGCGGAACCTCGTATTCAGCGGCTAAGAAACGTACCAGAGAAACAAAAATGGACAACGGAGAAAGACCTCTACGTACTTCCGCATTGACGACTCAAAGAATCATATCCTTCGATGAGGAAGATAGATGTGACATTGTGGATCCCAACCATGACGGTTTGGTAATTACTTTATGTATAGCTAACTGTTTTGTGTGCAGGATACTCGTCGATGGAGGAAGCTCTGTGAACATTATCCAGATGGAAGCTTTGAAGAAAATGGATATCCCAGAAACAGAGATTATCCCGAAATTCTCAGTTCTTGTCGGATTCAGTGGCAAAACCATGCAAGAACACCTTGGGAGAAATCAAACTTCCAATATATATTGAGGGAACTAACTCCCTACAAAAGTTTTGCGTTATTGACTCTTTATCTTGTTGTAATGTGATTTTAGGCAGGCCTTGGATCCACAACATGAAGGCAGTACCCTCGACCTACCATCAGTGTGTGAAACTCTCAAGTCCCTGGGGAGTCATCAAAATTGAAAGTGATCAGCAAGATGCCAAGGAATGTTACGCTTCATCAATGAAGTGGACTACCAAGTCTACTCAAGCATAGCAATTACAGCAACAACCAGGGAAGGTCCTGCAAGCAAGAGAGCAGGATGTAAAGGAAGTATCTTTGGATCCTCAGGATACTGAAGTCAAAGTATTGTTAGGAACAAGTATTCCTGGGGATATTGAGATGGAATTGATATCCTTCCTAAAGAAAAGAGCTTCTACCTTCGCCTGGAAACATGAAGATGACAGGTATATCTAAATCTATAATCACTCATAAACTTGGTATAGACAAATCTTTCAGGCCAGTACATCAAAAGCGATGGAAGTTTGTTCCTGAGAGAAACGCTATCATACAAGAAGAGGTGCATAAGCTGCTCAAAACCAAGATGATAAGAGAAGTCCAATATCCTAGATGGTTGGCCAATCTAGTTGTTGTCCAGAAGAAAAATGGAAAATGGAGAGTGTGTGTGGACTTCACATACCTGAATAAGGCCTGTCCAAAAGACCCATTCCCACTCCCGCACATTGACTCAATGGTGGATGCAACTGCTGGCCACAAACTGTTAACTTTCATGGATGCATCCTCAGGATTTTAGCAAATTCAAATGGAACCATCAGATCAAGAAGACACAGCCTTCATGACTCCCACAGGTATATACTGTTATACTGCAATGCCTTTTGGACTTAAAAATGCAGGTGCAACATACCAGAGGCTAGTCAACATGATGTTCAAAGACCAACTGGGGGACACGATGGAAGTCTACATAGATGACATGGTGGTAAAGTCAAAGAAGGCCGAGGATCATCTAAGAGACTTGGCAACAGCATTTGATATCCTGGATGAATACAACATGAAGTTGAATCCAGCCAAGTGTCACTTTGGGGTCAAAGCAGGAAAATTCCTGGGATACATGGTCACCAAAAGAGGGATAGAAGCAAGCCCAGAGCAGATCAAGGCTATCCCGGATATCAAATCACCAAGAAATGTCAAAGATGTCCAAAGATTAACTGGAAGAATAGCTGCTCTCAACAGATTCATCCCAAGATCATTAGAGAAGTGTAAAGACTTCTATGATATCCTAAGGAAGAATCAAAAGTTCGAATGGGGAGAGAAGCAAGAAAGGGCATTGGTATCCCTGAAGGAATACTTATCCTTAGCACCACTCCTGATGAAGCCAATTGATGGTGAGCCATTATCCCTGTACCTAGCCGTTTCTGGGAGTGCAATCAATGCTGTCTTGGTCAAGGATCGTGAAGGTCAACAACATCCGATATATTATGTAAGTAAAAGTCTACTAGATGCTGAATCCAGGTATTCTTATATTGAAAAATTAATTTTAGCACTTATAATCGCTTCCACTAAACTTAGACATTACTTTGAAACTCATGCTATACATGTAAAAACTAACTATCCTCTTCAATCCATTTTGAGAAAACCGGAAATGTCAGGTAGGATGGCAAAATGGGCTGTGAAACTTAGTGCATACGATATCTTGTATGAACCAAGGACAGCCATCAAGTCTCAAGCACTCGCCGACTTTGTGGCTGATTTTAGCTAGGATATAGTTAAAGAAGTTGAAAAAGAAGTTCAGCAATTGCAGGTCAAGGAAAGTTGGACCCTACATACTGATGGTGCCTCCAACATAAGAGGAATAGGTCTAGGTATCCTGCTAAAATCGCCACAGGGGGACATTATACCTCTATCAATATCTTGTGAATTCCAGGCTACTAATAATGAGGCTGAATATGAAGCCTTAATAGCTGGTTTACAATTAGCTAAGGATATGAAGGTCGGGTATCTCCAAGTTTATGTTGATTCTTTGTTATTAGCTAACCATTTTAATGGCTCTTATGCAGTAAATACAGAGAACTTAGCAAAATATTTAGAAATAGTTAAGCAATTAGCTATGAATTTCGAGACATTTGACATAGTGCAGGTACCAAGAGAAGAGAACACTGAAGCAGATGCCTTAGCAAACTTGGCATCAGCTCTCAAGATACTAGGAGATGTCAAGATACCTATCGTGCATATCTTGACTCCAGCAACAAAGGAGAACCTCGAAGTCTTAGAGACTTCGAATTCTAAGGATAACCTAGCGTCTTGGACTAATCC